>NC_137623.1:30825410-30837910 GCF_963280865.1 Gymnoscopelus braueri
AATATTGTAACTAATAAAGAAGGAGTTGATCCATTCTAACTACGGGTGACTGGCCTTACAAACCATCTACCTAACCATCTGACTCAATACCGGCATCGATTACTCCGAGCCCCCACAAAGACTCCCAGGAGGATACCGTTCTGATCGACGGCGCTTCAGGGCATTCTGCTACCAGCTCTCCACCCACTCAAACAGTCACTACAAAAACTAATTCGCCCCAACAAGAAGCATTTTTTAAGGGATGGGGTCGGGCATGGGGATGGGTTCACCTCACAGTGAACAACCTTACCCGGCAGGCTGAACATTGCTGTCGTAGCCTACTGTATCCTTACCTAGCACATTCATGATCCCTGGAGGATGAACCGTAATGTATGACGTTGTTATCCCATGACCTTGCCCTCAGTGCCACACTCAGACCAAAATATCATTGCACACGAGATATCTCATTTTATTGTGTGCATGGCGTTTCCTCAGTGAATATACAATATACACGTCCCCTCAATTGTGCCACTTATGATCATTTGACATTTTCCTCATTATTTTCCGTTTTAGAGTGAGAGGCTCTAAGCATGGCAATGTGGGTTGGATCGCACCTTGTTGGGTGTAAGGAGCAGCGCAATAGACGTTTTTGTTTGTATGTAATTCACTATCTTTTCTCTATTTTTTTTAAGTTAAAGCCCTATAGATCATTGATGTTCATTCACAGGGGTCTCCCGTCTCTCCAGCTTTTTAATAAACAGAAAATAAGATTTCAGATCGGGATACCGATATATCCAATCAGGAGAGAGAAATCCACAAAGATAATTTATCAACTTCACTTTGTATGTGTTCCAGTTAAAATTTGGCCTGGTCACTTCCAATTGCATTTGTTTCTACTGTATCCTGTGTTAATTTTCTCTCCTGATTGGATAACATTCGTATCCTGACCTGATTATGTATTTTAGCGGGGAGACCACTGTTACGGATCAGAATCGGAATATACAACTATTTAACTCTCATTTTAACAAAATAATTAGGGAATTAATTAAGATTCAAGATCAGTCCTATGGAGCTGTATTGAAAGCTGTCTTCACATCACTATAGTGCTTCACAGTTTCATGCTACTCATCTAGAATCATTGTTTACTATATCTATAAATGTATATTGATTAAAACTTAAAACTATCAGCTCTTATCTGCATATCGGTCTTATTGTGACAGTGGTTCTCAAAGTGGGACAGGGTTCAAGGGGGTCCCCAGCTAAATTTGTTTATAGCATCACAATCATTTTAACCCCTTTATCCATATTTTATACCATTGGCTATTAAGAAATAGCAGATATACAAGCTCACAGCGCGTCACTTCGTGCCACGCTGCAAGCTTGTACATCTGCTATTTTTGAAAAAAAAATATTAAATCTTGAAAGTGAATTTTTAACACAAATCTTCTCTTCTGGGGGGTCCCTAGCACAAAACATTTTCAGATGGGGGTCCGCAGACAAATGTATATCAATTTGGGGGTCCTTTCAGAACCACTGCTCTAAGACGTCATGGTCAGCCTTGAACAATTCATATTGGTCGACCTACGAAAAAAGAAGAAAAAAAGACTTTTCCACCTTGATGTGAAACACACCATAACACATGAAGTCAAACACATTCATCACACTTCAGTGCTGAACTAAGGGTTGTTATTGTGACGAAATATCACAGTTCAGTACAAGCCATCTATCACATACACATGCACACATACTGTACACACACACACGTGCGCATGGATTAAGCAAGGGATAATTGTCAGCGCGCTGGTCGTTGTTGAAAAATAACCCCCGACAGGATGATTAAACACAGAGGCGGAGCCGTGGTGTTCCATCATCCTGAAGGGGGTTATTTTTCACGCTTATTAAATAAATTAATAACTTGACCCAAAAGTAACAACAAAACTAAGTATTTCCTTGCTTACGGCAATGAAATAATTCCATAAGTGTTGCGCTGGGCGGACACGGTCGCCTCGGAAAACAAGGAAGTGTTGATCAAATAGAATACGTTTTTGGTTACTGCATTGTCTATTTCTCGCTTCAAATGTTTTCATAAACATTCTTGAGAGCAATGTCTAGTTGTAAATGACATTGTGTGTTTGTTTACATGGCTGTCATGTTGGATACGGCATAAAATCAAGCAGCGCAGGTTGATATGAGCAGGTGCTCTGAGTCTTTGATTAGACAGCCAGTCCGTTATTGAGCTCATCAGTCATTATTCAGATATAACACACCGCTGAATTCAGCGATTGACCAATCAAGCATTCAACCAAGCTGTGTGATAAAGCAAAATATAATCTCACGATTGAAAATGCTTGTATGACCAAGTCCTAATGTGCAATTTGTGAAACAGTGTGAAAGAAGCCCCCCCACACTAGCGCTGATTCCTAAACAAATAACACAATATGTAAAATTATGATGTTTTAGTAATATTGTTCCAGCTGTTCTACACACTGCCAACCAAGTGAAGAAATCACAGATTGAGGCTTTAACCTTTGCTTTTATATGAAATATCCGAGACGGTTAAGATTTTATGGAAGATGCTTCTGAACATATAAAATTGACCACATCAGTTTAAATTCTCTAATATTAAAATAATAACTGAAAGTGGCTTATCTACAAGCGACGTGTTGAGAACTTGTAGATAGGCTATTTTCGCTGCACAACATGCTTCCATAGTGGAATCCAAATGACTGAAATCAGTTGTGGCGACTGAGAACTTTAATCCATGCACGCGCGCACCCGCGTACGCGTATTTCTTGACATTTAGAAAATGTCAGAATAACCACTGTTAAAACGAAACAGATTTTATGCACCCCTCTCGCCTCTGAATCCGTGATGCACTCCGGTGAGGTTCTTTTTCACCGTTTTTTTTTTTGGTTTAATATGGTATTTTTATTTGTATCTTAATAGCAGTTGATCCTCTTGTGTGTGTGTTCCCAGCGTACCATATTAAAAGCATGAGGCAGTTAAAACAGGCTTATGGGGGCATGTTTTCCACTGTGCCAGACTGGCACTCCGGCCGCGCGGCACCAGACTGTTAGTTAGTAAGCCAGCAAAAGAAAAATGTTTATGGACTTATTAACAGCGACATCAGCCACGGTGTCAATCACTCACTTGCAACGAGGAGGGTTAAATTGAGAGCCGTGTAAATGACTGGCACGAGCCAAGACGAGGGTGACGTTTGTTTTAGATGTAAGGGCATGCTGTAAGTATGCGTTATGGAAAAGAGGAGGGGTAGGGCAGCCCTGCATGGCCCTCACACAAGAGCTTGATATACTGTAAGTCACTGAGTGGCTCATTATTATTTCTCCTCAGCTACTTGTGTTGACAGTTTAAGGTTTATCATTTTAAATCAAAGCTTTTCCAGATGTGCATCCTAGTTTAAGTGAGATTGGGCTAATCTGCATCACTCACTCTTTCCACCGCATTCGCTGAACAAATCGTGCATTTAAATAAGTGAACTCATCTTACACTGCCGGTAGATGTTTTTATGGATTTGTTTTGCCTTGTTTGTTTGAGGTTTGTTTGTTTTTCTACATTCCGCAGTCCATCCAGGCACATTAGATCCTGTGCTGGCCCTTCTAAACCAGGTCTAACCTGGTTTTCTCAGAGCCAATCCATTCCAGGTCAGGCCAGTGCCTCTTGTCAGCTCCTAAATGGGCCAGGAGTTAAGCCAGCGCTTCCTGTCAGACTGTGGGGCTCTCAGGTTCCACCTCTGGTCTGAATTATGTCTGTCTGTCCCAGACTGCCACACTAAACCCTGACTCCTACCCGCACCCCCGTCCCCCTTGCCCACAGCCCTCTCCCCATCTTATACTACCCTGTAGCCCCCCCCCCCCCTCCCCAACACTCTCTGCATCCAGACTTCAGTGGTCTGCCCAATGTTGGGGAGACAAGCTTAATGTGCTTCTCACTCTTAATGCTGCACAGATGAGGGACGCCACTGTTGCCTCAGCCACACAAGACGGTACTGGGAGGAGAGGAGAGGAGAGGCGAGGAGAGCCGCAGTAAAAGCATTTTCCTGTACATCCCACAGGGGAATCAAACGAACTAGGGGGAAGAAGCAGATTATCACAAAGATCTTTTGAGAGAGGGGGAAAGAGAGAGAGAGGACGTTAATGTTAAAAAGGTTAGAGGGGTCCCATAACCTCCCACGCCGAAAAACTGAGTGCAAATGAAAGACAGAGTTCCCAGCCCCAAGCTCCGAGGTCATGCAATTAAAAGATCTGATCACAGAAATATAACGCCACGATTCATTCAAAGCATCCGGGGGCGAATCGAATGGCTAATCGAGTGACATTGACATTATGATGGAAAAAATGAATGAAAGGGGTGTGGTGTGTGTCAAGGCAAATGGCCGTGGGAGAGAGAGATAACTCAGTATGACGATCATGTCGTACCCAAAGCTGAAACGAGTTTTATGTTCCTTCTGTGTCCTGAACTCCTTGGATAAAACAGGAGTCTATTGGTCGGAGGGGCTGTTAGATATGATCTCCAGTGCGGTCGTATGCATGCAAGGAGCGCACTTTAACAACAATGACTCTTCAGAGAGAGCCCGTAAACATATGCCTGAGACCTTGACCCAGGCAGTAAACAGCCACCCCTCACCACCCCCACAACCTAACCCCCGATGATGAATAGCAGAGCTGGGCAGGGCAGAGCGAGAAGAGGGGGGGAAGAACCTTCCTCTTTCAAACAGAATACTCAAAAGTTTAGACCAAGTATAAAGGAGAGTGGATGAAATCATTTCGTTTTAGCTTCCAACGACTGTCGTTGCATTGTTAAACTAGAATGGGGTACAGTCAGATCTCCGCCAGGCCCGGTGGCCTACTCAGGGCTTTGCACTGAAAGTGTCATAGTTAACGGCGGTCACTATGCATGTAAGATTTGTGGCATTTTTTGCAAAACTGGATCCTCCTGCAAACTTTGAAAGCCAGTCGGAGTGGAATCTGAAATACGTGACAGATATATCTTGATCACATGACTACAGACATGGTACCAATTTGCATGAGTTTTGTACAAAATCTGTAGTAGTAGTAAAAAGTGTGACCAATTTTGTGTGAGCAAAATGGTGGAAAATGTTGGCTGGCGGAAATGGGCGGTGCTTTTTAGTGGATTTATGTCACGAGCCAAGGAATCCAGTGCAAAAGATTTTTCGACCGGAGATTAGCTATTCACAGACAGACAAACAAACAGACACACCGACGAACAGGGGCGAAAACATAATCTTTGGCCGTTTAGCCTGGCATACATAACAAAAGTTTATAACAAGTGCATAGAAAGTATAAAGCTATGTAGTATGTATACAGGCACAAGAATGGTGCTGAGGTACTCACTCTATGTAGTCAAATATACAGCAGGTGCAAATAATATACAGTGTTCCTCCGTCTATTGTGCTTATGATCAAATATACATAAACATTTATGAGGATATATGTGTATACAATCACCATACCACACACACACAGGCACCTGGATGAGCTGGACTCTGTGCTAATCGCTCCATGGACTTACATACATGCACACACACACACACACACACACACACACACACACACACACACACACACACACATGAAACATATACAAACACATGCTGGGTGCTCCACAAGTGTGGAGAGGACATTGCTTTCTTTAAAAGTCTCTTTTACATTTTTTAGATTTTTTTTAGAATCTTTTATAGAATTGAAGTACTTTGCTAGGTGTTTTAATTGTGGTGCTTATTTATGTATTGTCTTGTTGAATGTATGCATTGACCTGAGCAAAACTAATTTCCCTTGTGGATAATAAAGACATCTAATCTAATCTAATCATAATGGCTGATGTAAGGTCGATATACCGGCAAAATAGCACATGGAGAAACAATAAAGAACATATTACAGACAAATGTGTAGCAGGTAAGTACAGTATATTGGCAAATATGAACAGATGTGCAGCAGGACTCAATGCCTGTTCAGCAGCCTGATGGTCTGACTATGAAAACTGGCCCTTAGTCTGTGCGACATTTGATACTGCAATATCGCCCGTCTGATTGTAGCAGAGTGAACAGATTGTGGCTGCGGTGGTTAGTGTCCCTAATAATCTGTTTTGCCAGATTGTGCCCCACCTGGTGTACATGATAATCGGCTAGTTCTCACCGGCTAGTTCTCACTCTAATTCTTTCCATCTTTTTCTCTCTCTCCGTCTACTTAGCTGGTTTTCTTTCTCTCACCCTCACTCATTCTCTCTCGCTTTCTGATTTTCTCTAGCCTGACACTCAGCCTGAATTTTCATTTCGTTTCACTCCATTATTCAGTCTGAAAGCCCTCTCAATGCAGCCGATTTCTGAGATGGGGGCGTGGCCAAAGTATTTTTTTCAAAGACTCTTTGGCGATTGGTTCATACTGGATTATCCCGATCCCGATTCGTCGTACAGATTTTCAACCGAGAAACACCCGCCTTCGACAGCGTCACCAGACCCTGAATGCGAGGCAAACGATTCAGGGGGTGGAGCCATGCTAGATTTTCTCTACCTCTAGCCATCAAATAAGCATTATTGGCCGTACAATAGCTTGGCCTAACGACTGACATAGAATACATAAAGTAAAGTAACTTGCTTTCTCTCTCATATATGATGTCTTTATTCATATATAGGTCCCTCCTGTCCTCATGTACAGTATACCTTTAAAGATATTCTGACTGTCTCTCATGTTTCATCTCCACATTTATTGCCCTTAAGTGTTCAATAACGTTTCTGAGGAGGACAACCTTCTTTCTCTCTGTTGTTTTTTTGCCCATTGTAAGCATCCAGTAATTTGATATAGTGAACTGTACAAGCATCTGTCTTTTTAATGCCTTTCCCAACTCCCTCATATGCGCTCACCCACCCACCACACACACGTACTCCAGACTAATGGAGTTTAGGGTTTCGAAGGCTAAGCTAGCTACAGGGGGCCTCCCAGTCCTCAGGGCACGGGGGCCACAGTAAAGGGCTGGCGGGGTACAGGCAGAGGAAGCCCCCTGTTTGTTTTGCCTGGCCTGCTCTGAGGCTGTTCCCTCCTCTGGGACTGGCCCACGTCTCAACTTATTTATGCTTGGAAGTCAACTTTACCCCGCGCTTTTCAGTAATGTTGTGTTGCATCAGTTCAGGTCCAGCAAAGACAAAGGAGGATGGTCAGGTATTTGGTTGTTTCTACTGACGTGCTGCTGTAGGTTGTACATGTCGTTCTCCAGTGTGAGGATTTGACGGATACAAGGCAAAAGAAAAGTAGACTTTATTATAACTTTTGATGATCTAAAATCTAATCCTTTATAAACCTATGGTGGGTCAAAGACTTCCTTTAGTCTGAACACTAAGCTCAGAGAGCTATCACCTAATAGCAACTTCATAGAAATCTAATTGCTTATCACTACATCCACTCGTCATACCTGAAAAGAACACGGTAAATAAAGAAACAAGATCCCCTCTCTGAGCATGGCTCTGTGGGCGGCAAGCCATCTAGTCTGCTTGTTTGTCTGTCGTTATAGATGACTGGCGTCTTAAGACTGGCCACATAAAGTCCGAGATGTGGATTTTTATTAGTCTGATACCGGCATATTATTAAGTGGGGCTGCAACTATCGATTACTTTTTAGATTCATTGAATAATCGAGAAGCGTGTTTATATATATATATATATATATATATATATATATATATATATATATATATATATATATATATATATATATATATATATATATATATAGAAGAATTGATTAACCACTTATTTTTTTACTTGAAGACTTTTTCCCTAGAATTACATACCCAAACTAGGAATCGATTATTGATCAATTATTTTATTGTATTAAATTATCGATTAACTTGAGTTTTTTGTAATAGATTAAATCAATTCGCTCGATTAACTGTCGCACCCCTATTACTAAGTCAGACTTAAAGTGACTCAGTGAAGGGGACAGCTGTTTATCTCTGAGCTCTAAGGTTTCCAAACAGACCATAGTCTGGAACTGAGAACCGAAAGAGGCCCAGACTGCACTGAATCATGTTTACAATCAACTCAGAGAGCTGTGGACTTGACTGGTAAATGGGCCGCATGGATCCAGGGTCTGACCTATCTGCGCTGTGTGTGTGTGTGTGTGTGTGTGTGTGTGTGTGTGTGTGTGTGTGTGTGTGTGTGTGTGTGTGTGTGTGTGTGTGCGTGTGCGTGTGCGTGTGTGTGTGCGTGTGCGTGTGCGTGTGCGTGTGTGTGTAGAGGAGATAAAGAGGGGATGGGGTGGATGGAGCGGGGCCACTGACCCCTGGGTCTCTAAACCAAGGGGAGAGGGTTAGGGTCTGCAGGATTTGGGTTGAGCATGGGATTTAGGAAGGACAGGTCAAGGACCTAATGTGCTGGATCACTGGCTAATAAGGATGCAGTCATTACCCAACATGAGGGTCCATCCTGTCGAGAGAGAAGTGGTAGTGGAGGTGTCTTCTAAAGCTCTAGGACTTATCAACTAAACACAAAAGCAGTCCCCACTCCGCTAGCATAACAGGATGTTCAAAATCCAATCAAGCATTTCATATGCAAAATAAGGTAATTTGGGTTTCTCGTAGACCATGTGTCACCACAAGTGCTTTTGTTCACACATTCAGCTGTATTAAAGTCTCAGTCATCACCATGCCTACTTCTCTGCTTCGATTCCACACAGTTTATACAGACATTTTCCCAAAAACAAAATTCCAGCCCGTTCCCAAGGAGCCATCGTAAAGCATTCCGTGGAGAGAGAATAATCACTGCGCACTCCACGCGCAGCACACAGCAGCTCCACAACGTCATATTTCACATACCTCGAGACGCTATATGCTCGACATGTGGTAGCTATGTCAGTTAGCACATACTCAAACATAAACAAATAGATAAATTCATTTTGTCATGACTGGGGGGGAAGAATTCATCGCTCCACTTACTTTTATTATCACTCGTGGACTCCTTTGGCTGTCTGAAGCACCATGTCCGTCCGTAAAAATACACGCCAGTGCTTTTTTTCCAACTCAACTTGCTGTAGGGCGTCACTTGACAAAGCTAGAATAAACACCAGGAGAAGAGAGAAGAGTTAAAATACACAAAGATATACAGCGAGTCGGCAGTATTTAGTCTGTATATGAACCTCCTAATAATCAACACTGCGCACGTCTGTGTGTCAGACTATTATACATATCCCATCAGAGCAACAAGTTAGCATCGGCTGCAATCCAAGATGCGTGACAAATCATGGTTTAGGTCAACACAACCTCTAAAAAAATTAATGATGGGAGACTCTGGAACTGCACCCGAGTTAGTTAGTTAGTTAAATCTAAATGGAGATATACCACCATTTGGAAAGCATCACCTCACCGACCCTTACAAATTTAAGCCTGTAGAAAATTTTCGGGGGGGGGGGGGGGGGGAATGTTTTTAATGGATTTAAAGGATTAACTCTTGGCTGGACAAAATGTTATTTGCTTTTAGGGCGGCCAAGTGGTGCAGGGGTAAAGTTCCTGCCCACCACCACGGAGACAAGGGTTTGATTCCTCCGCGGAACCTCCTAATTGGCCAAGAGCTCCAATGAATAGAACTGGGCATGTTCGCGAGAGGGAAGCCCAGGGGGTTGCCGTTTGCTGTCTCTACACTAACGACTCCTACAAGTTGGTTGGGACGCCTGTTCAGCGGGGAGTGAAATTTGGAGGGATAGCGTGTTTCTCTGCATGCATTACGTCCTCCCAGTGAAACTCGACACCCTCCCTCCCCAGGCCAAAGGCAGGGGTTGGCAGTGACAAGGGCTATACACATGAGGGGAACTGACTAAATTAGGAAGAAAAGAAAAAAATCACTTTTATTCAACATTTTATACTGTAACTGATTACAGTAATGAGTATCAAAATTCAAAATCAATATCATGTAGTTATGTGGAGCAGAGCTCTCTTATTATTTATTCTGAGGCACTCCACTTTTAGTTAATACCACAGTAGTTCTGTATGATCTATGATCTATTCTGTGCCATCATGAACTAGGTGTTGTTTTAGACGATAGCCTACTTCCTAAATTGCGGTTGGTGGTTTTGCGAATGGGGACGTGTAAGAGAGACAGGGGCTTCTCTGCTTTCAGCCCAGAGCCCAGTAATCCCTGGGATCTACTACTCACAATGAAGACACATCAGAGCCAGCTAGCACAGAGACCCAAGGCCAACAGTATATACCGATCAAGGTGTGCATCCCTGCTAGGTGGAAGCCTGGCCATCTGCCAAGAGGAATCCATTATTATCATGCACGCAACCTGGTCCCACACAGTTCTCTTGTTCTTCCTAGTCGTGTTTGCTGAATAGCTGCACATTATACTCTGAACTTAAAGCATACTGCCAGTAAAGTAGCAATTAACTAGTGGCTCGTTGCCAACATCCAGTTAAATTGTCATAAATATGTTGACAAATACTTATTTTAAACTAACCTGTTTGACAAGACAACCCACTTTTCAGGCCCTATGGAGTATTCCCCACTCAATCCAGAGGCCTTGTTTCAAAGACATACTGATGCTTAGGTTAAAAACTATGAATATTATAATGATACACAAACAAACAGATTGATTGAATACTTTATTAACAGTTTGCAAAAAAGGTACAGTGGTACGATTATACTATACAAAAGGTGCTAAAAGGATAAAACAAAAGCCATTGTGGTCCTGTGTATTCAATTCATCGAGGGTTGAGGTGTTAGATAGTACCACTGTCGTACAAAGATCCTGTTGAGTCCCCGTTTGGTTCTTTAGAGGTTCTTTTTTGAGGTTCTCTCCCTATAGGTCAGTCAGCTTAAATTAGGTACGTCTAATGGTTCTATAGACCAGTGGTTCGCAAACTTTTTAGTTCGAGACCCAAAGGTCTCCCCGGGACTCAAACTAGTGAAAACAGACGATCTACGAGCTAGTAAATCAGCTATTTTCACTACTTCTTAAAAGTATTTTCCCCTCTAATTTATGGATTATCTTTTTTTATGGATTTTTGGGGGAAATATGTATAATAATAATTACAAACAAAATGTAGGAAGAAAAAAATAAGGGGTAGCTATATTTACTTGAGACCCATAAAAATGTGTCTGTGACCCACATATGGGCCCCGACCCACTGTTTGGGAAACACTGCCATAGAGCACCATTTCGCAAAGGTGCTATACTGTATAGTACCTTTAGGTGCTACTAATAGTTGGGTAAATGCAGGAGTGACAAATGTACAGTGACAAAAATGCCTCAAAGGAGTGGGGGACTAAATAAATGAATGTGACTGACTAGACAATGCATCACGTCTTTCAACTCCTCCACAAGCAGATTTAACCAGGAAGTGCTGTTCCGCTGAATTCCACTGTTTAAAACCCGGTCGTATACATAAATAGGAAAACATACTTTCCATGTTGTTTTGAAGTCTTACTTATTTTAAATGTGTCAGTTCAGTCCCGTTTCTGGATCAACTACGTTACACGAGCCAACTGCCAACGATGACATTTACTTTTTAGAGTAGGTTGGACTGTTTCAGTGAAAGTTAATATATAAATATTTTTTTATATTCTTTTTGGGGGGGGCGCTTTTATGCCTTTATTTGACAGGACAGTAGGCTGACAGGAAATGGGGAGAGAGATGGGGGGGTGACACGCAACAAAGGTCGTCGGGATCGGTAGTCGAACCCACAACACGCTGCCAGCCTATAGGTGCCCAGACGGTTACACCAACCATCCGGGCCGAAAGTGGATTTTTATGTGCATATTGCACCGTTGCTGCTCTATCATTAATATTGGTGGAGGTGGCAATACTAATAATATGAGCCCGGGACTATCAAATCCTGTGTTAAAGGACGACTTCACCCATTTTCAACCTATCTTCATATAATTGGTCCTCAGTAATGCATTTTTTCGGTTCGGTCTGTGTCTCATAGGAGGGCTGTGGACACTTCAGAAACCCGCCTACCAGTGACATCATCATTAGGCAGGTTTATTTCCATTTTTTTAATTTCCATTTTTATTAACGCAATAACAATGGCATCCATTATGCTAACTTTCCATGAATAGAAAAACTGCAGTTTCTATTAGCTTAATTCCCCATCGATGATGTCACTGGTAGGCGGTTTTATGAACTGTACACAGCCCTCCTCTGAGACACAGAGTGAATAGACAAAAATGGTACCATATAATTATAATGAGCATTAAGGACCAAGTATATTGAAAATGAGTGAAGATGTCCTTTAAAGGTTTAGTTATTACAGTGAGTCTGCTTGACTGAGGCATAATGCAGATTTATACATATTATGGCAGCCGCCCTCCTACATCAGTCAGACCTTACACACACACACACACACGCAGGCACGCGCATGCTTGTTCTGTTTACATACCGTGACCGTCTCTCTCTCCCTCTCTCTCTCCCTCTCTCTCTCTCTCTCTCTCTCTCTCTCTCTCTCTCTCTCTCTCTCTCTCTCTCTCTCTCTCCTTTCCGCGACCATTGCGTCAAACT
>NC_137623.1:30840410-31036742 GCF_963280865.1 Gymnoscopelus braueri
AATAGAAAATAATATTAAACGTGTCACATTGTGATGTGTTGTGAGCTTGTAGATCAGCTATTTGGTATAAAGGGAAAAAAGGAGGGGACCAAGTTCGGAGCCCTGGGGGACCCCGGTCAACGAAGTATAGAGGTTAAGGGGGTTAAGACATGAAGGTGACGTTGACGTATGTCAATCACAGACTAGACTTTATTTTCCAGAACCTCCCATCCTGTATGAACTATTTTGTTTGTGCTAACTGCTAACATGTCGGAATTCACTGCGGGTTCCTCTTTTTGGAACATAACACAACTTTATTTTTTCTTCTCTTGCTATTTACAGACAGTGACATTTAGCTTGAAGAGGCCTGTGGCTGGTCCGATAAACATTCCCAACATTATTATTTTTCTTTTAGGGCAGATTTATATCTAAATGTTAACAACGTGCTGGGGTAAATGTTTGAATGGGGGGGAGTGGGGAAGGTAGATGAGGACAGGGAACTGAAGCCATCTCTTAATCCAGTGGAAGGAAATGAATTGGCTAAATATTTAGATTGCATCTTATTCCAACGGATGTCTATCACCACCACAGAGAATAAGATGTCTCTGGTACCAAGGCAATTTATCAAAAAATGCCATCTCTTGGTGCTTGTGTTCTGAAATGATTGAATTGGGTTTGTTTTTTTTGGAATGTCTCTGTTTGTTTGTGGCTAAGAGTTCATAAAAAGCCTTCAAGGATTGTTGATATTACATTGATAACTACTCCTTTACTCAAGGGAGCTGACCAGCAAGAGAGGCTCCATGCCTTCAGTGCACACTTAATTTGTATACATGTGCTGATGATATACACTGGGACAAATCATACGTAGCAACCCTACCAAGTCATAGACCAAACATTAATTGCAACTATTTAGGCTCACGCTTACATGCCTACACGTAAGCATACATTCCAGGCCTTCAAGAGCAGCGAGAGAGCTAATTCGCAGTCAGCTTGACATTGTGAACTGTTGCGATAAAAGGAAGGTTAGCCAATTGAATACAACCACCCTAAGGACTATACCATTTAGTTTCCTGCACTATCTGTACCGAGTGGACCTCTGACATACATAGACCTACTGCACATATAAACAGAGCTGCTACCTTTAAACACATTTTAAATCTGAGGCTTTTTGTAAACTATTTAAATCGTGTTGGGAAAAATGCTGCTAATTGTCCCAAAAGTGACTGCAAAAGATTGCTGCTATTTGCTTCAAAAAGCTTTATACCCTGTATATATAACATATATATATAGCATATAGCTCTGTTTGACACAATGCTGTACCCCTTCAAACTGTATATACTTTCCCCAGTTTTTTCTTCAATTGTTTTATTATGTTTTGACACTTGCTTTGACAATGCAAACGTATGCTTTCTCATGCCAATAAAGCTAATTTGAATTTAATTGAATTGACATCTCCAAGAACAGGCCAGGGAGATGAGGAGCAAGGAAAAAAAGGTTTAAAAAAAAAGTCCCGTTAATGCCCTAGGAGTTGTGCATCTATTGCTGTGTGCAGGTGTTAACTGGTCCCATGTGTGTTTACACTTCATATATTGTTTCACACGGCCTCAGCCTCAGTTGTGCAAAAGGCCTCGCACCCGCCTGTAGGTGAGTGGGACCTGTTGTCTGAGCAGAGGGGTGTTGGGGGGGGGGGGGGGGTGCAGGACGGAGCAGCACATCCCTGATTAAAATAACAGGTGTTAACCACTTATGCCTAATACATTGTACAACAAATAGCTAAAATAGACAAGCGGTAAGCTATATTCACTATTTTTGTACGTTTTGTTACATCAATAATAATAATAATAATAATAAACCAAAGGTTGAAAGTTGTTAGCCTTGTGTGTTTTTAAATTGCAAAAATGTTTGCTTGCCTAAGAATATGACATACAGTATTTGCACCCACTCTGGAAGCGACATGCTGCCTGGAGGTCATGGTGGCAGTCAGAGGGGATGCTGCAGCAACATTGGCACGGAAGGGAGTCAGATTCGCACAGCCACGTGGGGTGATTCGCCTGGCAAATGAGAGGAGGGCGGTTTGAAGTCACTTCAAAACAAATTGGGGCTCTTTTGGAGGAGGCCAATCTGACTCCCTCATTAAATTTGCATGTCAATGCAAGCTGCTTGGCCGCCTGGTACTTCACAAAAACGGCCAGTGCTAATGATCCTGTTGCTACTATACCGGATCCTTCTGTTGTGGAGCCGCACTGTGACTGCTGGCTCCGCCTCAGGCCAGAGGAGGCCTGCTTTCGTGTAGAAAACCACTTTGAACAGTGGAGCTCATAAGGGGTCATTTCAGACCGCTGCCATTTTTAACCATAAGGTTCTAAGAGGTCTTCAACATTTTTTTTAGGCCAAGGACCCCTACTACATATTGTATACAATTGTATACAATACAATTGTATTGTGTTTTTCATAGACTTGTTTGACAGCACTATCATCAGTGTTGTTCAATCAATGTTTTTTCTAGTGCGTATATTAAGACATTTTGACCTTTGGCTCTGTACTTGGTCTGCTCTTTTTTCCCTCTCCACCAAATCTCTTCGCCAAAAAATAGCAGATTTACATGCTCACAGCGCGCTTTGTGAGGTTGTAGATCTGCTATTTTTCGGCAAATGTTTTCCCCAGGATAGTGATGCTAAGGTCAAGTGAAGTGGTTAATGTTAAAAAAGAAAAGGTTCCTGTTACACAAAGATTTGGCAGCCCCCCCTGTGGTAATTCCGAGGATCCCCTAGGCCTAGGGGTCCCGGACCCCCCTGTTGAAGACCCTAATGCTTAATTTATTTATGCTCCGTCATATTACAGCGTCGTGCAGTGAAAATAGCTCACAACGTGCTGGGTGTATGTGTGCGTGGGTGAGTGTAAATGTGCTCCTAACTGCCCACCCCCGCAACACTCATCATAAACATCAGCCATCAGCTAGGTGAAGCTGAAACAGAATTTCTCCCATGGGACTAACAACGGTCTCCCTTTCCATTACCTTTGTGCATCCTCACTGTCATCGTGTGTTTGGTATCAGCAGGTGAGCCAATGGAGCAGAGCAGGCCTAAAGAAAACAGCAGGCACATTAGGAGGGCCAGGCAGAGGACCTTGTTATTATTACAAGGGTAATAGTCCTGAGGGAGGCCCAGAGCGAGGGCTCAGCCGAGCTAATGCAAGCTGCCATAAGTGGTTAGCTGCTAATAGTGTTTTCCTGTCCTCCTAATGGAAAGAAACAAGGGTCAACTTCAGCATAGGGAGACAAACTCCCAGCAATGTGGTCCTCTCTCTGCTTCAAACACGGCAGCACCAGACCAAGCAACCATGCAGTTGCCATGAAGAGTAAACTTGTCCTTGAATTTCTGAGGCAGAGCATTCAAGGTAACTCTCGGAGTGACACTAGCAGTTACACTGAGGATTTTACTGTGTATAATACTAGTCCTTAATGAAAAAATATAGATTTTCTCTGCATTCTTTGGCCAGTTGAATATTTGGTTGTAATTATTTTTCCTCTATGTGGCTTTGAAATACATGTCTTGAGTGTGTAGGCCATGCTTTTGGTTTCTCTATTGGTGTCTCTATCACTCAAGACAAATGAAAACTCGTTAACAATTAAACCATATGAATTGGTGGAAGACAGTATTGGAATGTGTCAAATTATCTGCACAGCGCTTTTCTTTCGTTTTTAGCTAAATGCCCCGCATTGCATTGCGTTATGAGCTTGTAGATCAGATATTTCTGGCAGAGATTTGGCGAAGAGGGAAAAAAAGGAGGGGACCAAGTATGGAGCCCTGGGGTTGCGTAAAGAGCCTAAAAAACATAACCAACCAAACCAAATCACAAATTGGTGCATAGATTATAAGCACTGCATTCATTGGGCTCATCCCCACTGAATGCAAAATTGCCTCTATAACACATATTATCAGTCTTAGCACTCTGAAAACGTTTTTTATTTACTAATGCCAAATAAAGTTTAAAATTATGTTTTGTAGTGTATATAATTTGCCTCTGTGGTGGAATGAGTGCACACAAAGTACTGATATAGCAAATTAAGATATAATTACTAACTTTTTGTATACCGACTGGTTGTCACAAAATCCCACGGTACACCGGGTCTTACGGCACACCATTGTGTAACGTATTAGCATTAAAAACCCATTAAAACCGGGAAAGCAATCTGTGTCCTTTTAGATGTTTGCATTGGCTATTCAAAAATAGCAGATATAGTACAAGCTCACAGTGTGCCACTTCGCGTGCCGCGCTGCGAGCTTGTGCATCCGCTATTGTTTAACATTTTTGAAAAATCTTGAAAGTGTGAGAACTACTGATTTAGAAGGCATTTGTAGAATCGGCCTCATGCCGGTCTTAACCCAGCAAGCACAATGACGTCATGATGACGTTATGATGACGCCCGGTCATCACCCCGGTGACGTTCAGGACTAGGCCAGATCACAGCCCATATGGGGATGATCTTTACGTCATTTACAGGACGTCATCACCGGGACATCATATGGACATTTGGACAGCAATTTTGGGTGATGAGAAATGTGTTCAGATGACGTCCTGGAAGTGACGTTTTTGTGGTCAGGATTAATTTTGGTTGAAATCAGGTGATATTCTGGGCCAGATCTGACTTGTCTTGGTTTGACTTGATCTAGCCCCAATCGAGACGTCACCTATTGGTCCGGGTCCTGACTGTGCTTGCTGGGAATGGGTTAAATCAGCAGCTATGAAGACAAACATATCATCAGTGCAATGGATGTGTCTAACGGGCCCACTTTTAACTGCAACATCTTAACATTATACGAGTAGTAAAATGTGGCTCACCTAGGAGCAGGCAGGAGAGGCCCCCTATTTACCAACACACTCCTGGATACAGGAGGGAAGTATGCTTGCTGAATTACACCCAGAGAGGCTGACTGGGGGGGGGGGGACTTACTGGCATTAGAGTGGGTATAAAATAAATAGCACTACTACTTCCAGAATAAATCCAGAGAGGGAGGGAGGAGTTGTTTGAAGCTGAAAATCTGACCTCTGGAGAGGGCTCAAGAATGACTGAGTCAGATGTACAGCATTACTGTAAAACAAGGCCTTTACTGTCAGCTTTGCAGCCACGCGCACACGCGCACACACACACACACATACACGCACACACACACACACACACACAAACAAACAAGTGTGCCAATCCCACACTCCTGCCTAGCTTTGAAACTTCACACTACCAAAGCAGCATGGTTCTGTTACTCATTAGAAGCTCTCTCTCACTCTCTCTCTCTCACACACACACACACACACACACACACACACACACACACACACACACACACACACACAGACACAGCATTACACAAATACTCACCATGTGCCTACTCATGTGCACACCTCTAGCTGCGTGACATGAATGTGGGAATTTTCATACACGGCTAAAATAGCTCTGTTTGGCTACGTGCCGAACGCTTCTCTGTGTGTGAGAGAGAAGGAAAAAAAAAACACCATCGGGTCTCATTTCTCAAGAGTCCTGTGGTTCATTGCAACAGAAAGTGAGTGAGCCCTGAACTAAATAAAAAGTCACCTTTAATGGATGTTTCGTTTCATTCACACTCACAATCAAGCTTATAGTCTGATCACAAAGAGAGATGTTGGACATTCACCCAAAGCAAGACACACACTGGTCAGTTCATCAGACAAAAATATAATATATATATATTTAAAATCTTTACAATAAGCTTGAATCACGGAACGTACACAGAGGAGTGTGCACACTCTACAGTCAAAACACTGAAATCTTAATTTTTCTAGTTTTTTTAAACTCCTCAGACAAGTCCTTTTTGTACCCTGGTGTCAGTGTAAAATTCTTCTTCTATTAAGCAAAGACAACTTGGATGGTTCGCTTCTCTTTTGCTTTCTGTATCTTTACAAATGTGCAAATAAGACAGATTTAGAATCCTTCAACGGTCAGTGTTTAAAGTCCAGGATCCTCAAGAGCAACGAACAGAACTGTCTCTCTTTCTGTCCGTCTGTCTCTCCACATCAGTCCCGCCCTGAAACTCGGCTCCTCATTGGCTCGCCTTTCATTTTCAAGTAAAGTGCTCCTTTATAGCAATAACCACACAGCGTGAGAATCAGTCTAGTCTTTTTTTCCGCCATTGAAAGAAAGACAACAACATGTGCCGCTGGCACAATGGACGAAAGAAAAAAAAAGGTGGAAATGTCTTTTTTTTCTCATTTTAAGTAATGAAAGAAAGGAACCCCAATGAGTGAGGTGTTTTAGTTTTTTTTCGGGCCAGAACAGGAAGTGGAGAGGAGAGTCACATAGTCCCAGCAGGAAGTCATACGAACTCCAGCTTGCCGTGGCCACTGTACATCCCCCAGTGAACCAGAGACATGATCTTGTCATTGCCCAGGTCGGCCTGCCGCATCTTGTCGCAGGTCAGACAGCAGTTCTCGTGGCCCGTGACGGGCACCATGCACTCCAGGTCCAGCTTGGCCACGTGGCCTTTCTTGGCGTGGTGGCCGTGGAAGCTGTAGTGGAGCCGAGACAGCATCTGCTGCCTCTGGTCCTGCAGTCGCTTGTTCTCGCTGCGGAGCATGCGCAGGGCCAGCATAATGAGCAGTACCAAGATGAGGCCGCCGGCGATGGGCACGGCGATCACCGCCGCACGGAACCATACCTCCTTGGCCGAGGCCAGCTCCTGGACCCGCGTCACCAGGTTCCTGTTGCTGCTCTCTGGCTGGTACCGACCATGATCTAGAGAAAGAAAGAGAGAGAGAGAGAGCAAGACAGAGAGAGGGCAGAAAGGAATGAGTCACCTTATCCCGGCTGAGAGCCAAAAAATAATTTCAGCTAATAAACTATAGCCCACACTGGACAGAAATCCCCACCAGGAGAGTTCCCCTTCCTTATAGTCTATGCACCTTTTCATAACTCAACGAGCCTGTATTTATGCCCAACATGCAGCCTTGTCGAGGGATATTCATTCTACAAGGCACATTCCTAACCCAGTGGGAAAATTACATGGTGCACATGCAGTAAAATAAAAAATATCTGATCTACGTCCAAGTGCTTAAAATTATAAGAAGAAAAAAAGGAGGAGGGGTGCGTGTCTATAAAGAGTAAGGTGTATGAAAAAGCTTAACGCTCACAGTATTTCAGTTGGGAAGACTAAAGAGGCAAATGTTTAATGTTTACTGAGACATCATGAAAACGTTTAACTATACCCCTTTTGTTGGTGTTTCAACTAGGGTTGGGATCCGGAAGCGGAGGAATCGGAGGAACCGTAATCGGTTCCATCACATTTGGAACCGTTTCCGGAGCCGGTTTATTACACTGTCAGTGGTTCTCAAACTTTTTAATTTCAAGGACCACCATAACTCTTGAGTGTACGAATGGAACCAAATGGACTCGTTGTACTGTACACTCTCAGAGTTATAGACCTGTAAGGGTCCATTTGGAACCCTGTCAGGTAACCCAGAGGGTCCCTGGACCTCACTTTGAGAACCACAACAATAATGTGTATGTAATACCATATGTATGATTGAATTTGTTTGAAAGTCAAAAATGAAATATATATTTTCGTTAAAGGGAACTGTTTAAGAATTGGACCGGAATCGTTCAAATCCTAAAAAGATCCCAACCCAAGTTTCAACAGATGCCTGTGCTCCAGCAAGTCTAAGGTGGCGTTTTCTTACCTGTTGAGTCTCTAGTGTGTGCCAGGTCGTGCAGGCCTCTGTAGTTGCACATGTCGTCGTGACAGCACTCTAGTGTCGTGGCCGAGACCCCGCCGAGGAGGACGTCTGTGCTCCTGGACGAGCCGCTGCACATGTCTGCAGCGTTGGCTATGGGGTCTAAACACCCATGTGTAAGTGGAGAGTTGGCGTTGTGGGGGTCCAGGACCTTGGTGAAGCAGGCGTTTAGCTCCGATTTGCACATGTATCCTGTCGCCACGCAGTGCGGCGCATCACAGTAACACCTTATCTCTCCTGGAAAGGCATCGGGAGAGAGAAGTCAGGCTGTTAATATTACATCTAAATCCCCAAGGCATACATAGTAATTGGTTAGTATAGTATCACATAATAGTACACCAATTTAAGTTAAGCTATAAGCTAAAATTGTAGCCTATTTAGATTTAGTGTGGTTATAACAGTTATGGCATATGCATACAGCAAGTTGACAACATATTTCCAACTTAAGAGGTTTTATCAGTACACCATTTTATTTTCTTAAGACCACATTAGTAACATTAATGTGAACCGAACAGCATAGGCCTTCATTTCAGAAGCAACTGTCAGAATTGTAGCCTAGTTAAAGACCAGGTAAATGAGAGACTTCAACAAACAACGTTATTCTAACATAAACTTTGCATTCGAGAGCCTTTTCGTGCAAAATTGCCCTCTTTTTTCTGTATTATAAAACAGGAACCGTGTAGCTTATAATTAGTGGTTTGTTTGCCAAAGTCAATTTCTTTCAACCCAAATGGAAACTCGTAAAGGGGGGCGAGAGAGCTCAGTGCAGAAGTCTCCTTTTTCAGTTTGCACGCAAGCTTACTTGTGGTCAGGAGGACCGCTTGGGGGGGCGGGGTGGACCCATGGGCTCATCTAAAAAGCCTCCAGCAACCTTATCATTAAGACTCTTCCCTATACACGGGCCCACTTATTAGTGTGTGTGTGTGTGTGTGTGTGTGTGTGTGTGTGTGTGTGTGTGTGTGTGTGTGTGTGTGTGTGTGTGTGTGTGTGTGCGTGTGCGTGTGTGTGCGTGTGTGTGTGTATATATATATTATGTGTGTGTGTGTGTATATATATATATATATTATATGTGTGTGCGTGTGTATATATACACATATATATATACACACACATATAAATTCCATATATAATAATAAATTTGCTTTTATTTTAAAGCTCTTACAGTAGGCTATGGATTACTCAGCCAGACATAGTAATGGTTGGAGTTGGAGTTAAGTAGTTATAGTGTTTCAAATGAAGACGAATTTGATTATTACCTTCTTGTTTCAGTGCAAATTAAGTTTTAAATCAGCCCTACATTTGACGTGTTTGCTTGTGGATGAAACTTTAGGGGGTTCACCGTGATCAACTCGTTTGTGAGTGATTGCTCTAATCACAGTAAGTATAAGTAAGATCATTAATTATGTTTCATTAGAAATGACTAGGAAGTACAAACAGTAGGCTAAAATACGACCACTAAAGCGGTGGTTCTCAACCAGTGGTCCGGGGACCACCAGTGGTCCTTGAGGGGGTTCCAAGTGGTCCCCAGCTAAATGATGGAGAGTTGGTAACCAAATGGACCCTTTTAGATATTTAACTCTTGAGAGTGTAAAATGAAACCCTTATGGGTCTATTTGGTTCCATTTTACACTCTCAAGAGTTGAATTACTGTTAAACATAATCATTACTTAATTCACAAGAAGTCTACACAATTAGTTTGTTAATTAATTGTTATTTTCATCAACGTTTGCCTGTTATCTCTCCTATGGTACCAACGTCAATACAGCACGATGGAAGTGCGGACAAAACCGTATCCAACGACAACAAAATATTCTAAATCTTGGGTCTGAGAGGCTAAATCTAATCAAATGGAGAATCCGTGGCTCAAATGCCCAATAAAATAATGGACCTCGATATGAAGAGGGTTGAAAGACACTGCACTAAAGAGAAAAGGATGCGCGCTGGAGCGTACAATGAAAACAACTAACGTTATACTCTCTGCTGCACGTTACATCCGATCTATAACTGGGTCTCACTGGGGCTTATTATTACGTTAGCGATGTGACACTGAACTTGACCAGGAACACGTTTAGAACACTGGTTCTCAAAGTGGGGTCCGGGGACTCCCAGGGTCCTCGGGGGGGGGGGGTGGTCCCCAGCAAAAGTAAGTTTATGTAGCATCACAATAATCTGAACAACTTTATCCATTTGTACGTTGACTATTCAAAAATTGCAGATCTACAAGCTTGTAGATCTTGCTATTTTTTATAATTTTTTTAAAAATTGACATTTTTGAATAATTTCGTTTTTTTTTTTACATAAATCTTCTCTTCAGGGGGTCCCTGGCAGAAAACCTTTTGAGATGGGGGTCCCTGGCACAAAACCTTTTCAGATGGGGGTCCGTGGCCAAATACATATCAATTTGGGGGGTCCTTGGCATGAATAAGTTTGAGAACCACTGGTTTAGAACACTGGCACTGAGTCTTGGTCGTTCTCTGGTAGCCCAACAATGCACTCAGAAGTCGGCTAGGGGAGCAATGCCGTGGCCCCTTTACGTTTGAACTTCAAGCCCGTTCCCAAATATGCTATTTTAACTCGATTCGGAGACGCAAACAATTAGCCCACTAAACCTAAATCTGCTCGCTGCTTATGATCATGTTATACCCTACCTTTAGTAAGAAGAACAGCCATGGCACAGAGTTCCAATTGAAGCCAAATGGAAATGAAACTGGAATGGCGATCCATTTACAGCAAATTATCTTATCCAGTAGCAGATCCCGGTTGGCCGGAGCTTCGAGAAAACAAAACGTTTTACATGAAGCTATCAAAGAAACGGATGCATTCCCGTGGCCGACGGTAGTAGTAGTGGACTCACAATCCTTGGGAAGAAAAACGCAACAAAAGAAAAAAAATCACTCCAAAAGTCTTCCTTTTTTGCGTCTACAAATCGGTGCGCATTTCTCTACTAAAAGCCGTCCGGCATTCTCGTAGAACGGGAAACAAGAACGCCTTTTCCACGCAAAAATGAAAAATTATATTCCCAGTTTAGAGATCAACACGGGATCGACTGGATCGAGGATGTTGTCACCGCTGATCCGCCTCTGTTCCTTCGGATCATCAGTTTAAGTATTCCTAGAACAGAGAAATGATAAAGAAAGGTTGATCAACTCCGGACTCTGTCTCGATCAGACTTGGAATAGAGGTTCTCTTTTAGTTGAAGAAATAGCTGTGGCCCCGGAGCTCTACTACGTAACACCTAACTCCACCCCCGAGCTCCCAATGGCCCCACCCCCGAGCTCCCATTGGCTGGGCCGGCCCCTTCATTCATTGTCTAACATTTCCATAATACCATATTCCATATGTCATTCCATTGGGTCAGGCGCCAGTCACTCCATCAGGTTATACATTTGTAATAACCACTATATTATGCATTAACAATGAATTAAAAACACAAAACCAAGTAGCTGTTACTTTTCCATGGCATGACAGTGGTGTAAAGTAACTAAGTACACTCAAGTACTGTACTTAAGTACAATTTTGAGGTACTTTTACTTTACTGGAGTATTTCCAAATTTCTGTACTTTTACTTCTACTCCACTACATCTCAGAGGAAAATATTGTACTTTTACTCCACTACAATTATTTCAAAACTTAAGTTACTAGTTGCTTTGTAGATATAAATCATTATATTATAAAACTTACATTAAGCCCTATTTTATACCTCAGCTATTTGAAAATAGACAATCTAAAAGCTCACAACGCGTTGCGAAGCGTTGAGAGCTTGTAGATCTGCTATTTTCAAACATTTTAGTACTTTTACTTTTGGTACCTATTTTGATGCCAATACTTTTTTACTTTTACTCAAGTAACATTTTGAACACAGGCCTTTTACTTGTAACAGAGTATTTTTATATTGTGGTATTGCTACTTTTACTTAAGTAAAATATCTGAGTACTTCTTCCACCACTGTATGTGTACTCCATATGTCATTCCATTCTTCAGGCGCCAGTCACTCCCATCAGGTTACACATTTGTAAAAAAAAAAAAAAAACACAATATGCATACAAATATTTGGGTGGAAAAGCCCCCAAGACAAGTAGCTGTTACTTTTTGGCGTTGTTAAATTATATTTGACATGCATTGTCCTGTTATTGAAACACAGTGAACAGCAAAAGGCATACACCTTTGATAGTCATAAAAATTATATAGGATTTAACATTTGCATGACCATCTAAACTTACCTGCAGTGTAATTTCCTAATCATGGCAGGCAGTCAGTTTGACGCCGTGTGTGAGCAGCAGAACGAGTGTTGCCAGATCTTATGAGAGAAATAAGCAACCAGGTCTAGGAAAACAAGCCCAAAAAGAAGCAACTAGAGCACTAGGCCATTATAAACACGTCACGATGTGACGCGTTGTGAGCTTGTAGATCTGCTATTTTAAAAAAAGAAATAAAATGTGGAACATCTGGAAGATTTTTTTAAACCAGCAACACAAATCTGGTACAGGTTCCCTGGCACAAAACATTTTCAGATGGGGTTTAGGGACCAAATACATTTGGGGGTCCATGACATGAAAATGCTTGAGAACCACTGGTTTAAACAACATTAGGAAACAAGGCCAAATAGCAACTACAGTACTCTTTAGAAACAAGCCCAAAAAACGCAACCACCAATATTTACAAGCAACTTCACAGAAAAACAAGCCCAAAGTCGCTTATAATAAGCGGACATGGCAACGCTGGAGCCTGCTCGCTGCCTACTGGGCGGAGCCATAGCGTTGTGGGCGGAGCAGGACAGACACTAGGCGGTTAGGGAAATGAGCAATCCAAAAAGACACACGGCGCCACTGAGACGACACACAGACACTGACACTCAATTGCCCTCTAAACAATTCCATGCAAAACACACAGGGCTCGTTGCGATCGATATCAGCAGCACGACCAACTAACTCCTCTCTGTAGTTCTTCTTCCAAGGCCAGAGTCCAGTCAATGCACGTTATAGTGGCATATAAAAGTGCACAGTGCTTGGTTATACGTATTTGCCACCATTTATTTAGAGAAAATATGATCAAAATGTCACTTGAAGTTGTCAGCATAATCAGTCTAATATATTATAGAACAGTGGACAGTTTTCCCCTTATCCCCTTATGGTAGGGATAGGGTGGGCACTAGGGACACTCGATGTAAAATTGTCTATGTTGTCAAAAATATTTAAAAAATATATAATATTTGAAAAATGTTTTAAAGTAAAGTATACATGATTAGAACATTCGACAATTAAGGTCTAATATGTCTACAATTGCTACAAATGGCCTGTAGACATAAACAAGAAGTTGAAGGATAGAATTAAGTCTGATAATGATGTACCCTGCATATTCACATCATGTATACTTTACTTTAGACCACTTTTCAAATATAGACATATATATATTTTACATTCTGGACAAAATAGCCAATTTTACATCAAGGTGCCCAGATGTCCCTTTAGTGCCACCTATCCTGTATGGCTGACCCCAATTCAACCTATAAGCAAACTTGGTGAAATTGCACGCTTTAATAGGCCAGAGGATCCCATTTGATCCTCCACTGGTAGTCCCATTTATAATCCCCCAACTAGATCTGCGTTTCATTGAAGAATTCGTTGTCAAAAGTAGGCCTTAAGTCAAGAACCGCTCCAGGGGACATGCAGAAATAACTACCGACGCCAATTATACGTCATTATCAGTCAGTAATTCCTGAGAGGCGCCAGGCTGACCTGTTTAAAGCATCATCTGCTTTCTGGAAATGCAGGCTCTGGCCTCCTACCAAATGAGACACTGAAAGACGCCACCAAAACAGAAGCAAGTTTGGCCAGTGGTGGAAAAAGTATACTCACATTTTGTACTTAAGTAAAAGTATCAATTTCCGCAATGTAGAATTACTCTGTTACAAGTAAAGGTCAGGTAATCAAAATCTACTTGAGTAAAAGTACAAAAGTATTAGCATCAAAATGTACCAAAAGTAAAAGTACTCATACGCAGAATATATCATTTCACAAGTTTTCAAATGTATAAAATGTGTAAAAATCTTTAAAAAAAAAAAAAACTCACAATGCGTGGCAACCCATTGTGAGCTTGTAGATCTGCTATTTACAAATGGCTGAAGTCGGTAATGTATGTTTTGTAAAATCTACAAAGTAACGAATGACTAAAGTTTTCAAATAATTGCAGTGGAGTAAAAGTATAGTATTTGCCTCTGAGATGTAGTCGAGTAGAAGTAAAAGTACTGAAAATTGGAAATAGTGCACTAAAGTAAAAAAGTACCTCAAAATTGTAAGTAAATATACTTAGTTACTTTACACCACTGATGGAGTCCACACTGGCTATGGAGGAATTCATTTATTTAGCCTACCTGCAGCCAGGCTGTTATGGCCATAAAGACCACAGACAGGTGAATACATATTGAGAATGTATACATTATAGCAACATTAGCTAGCCTAGTAACTTCGTGAGTAAACTAACAAGTAAAATGTACTGTTATAAAAAAATAATAATAATGCATTTAGTTGAAAATGTGTGATAAAGCTGCATGGGAACAAGAGAGCTTTCTGTTGCTGGTGTGTCCATAGAGGTATGTGTGTCCAGCCAGCTGAAGTGAATTGTCTTCCTCTCTTGTGCGATTAAACACCGCCACCTACTGGTTGCAATTGGTAAAAACATGTATTTGGAAACCAGCTAAATCAGTGGTTCTCAAACTTTTTCATGTCAAGGACCCCCAAATTGACACTTATTAGCCCGCGGACCCCCAAAAGATATGCCAGGGACGCCCATAAGAGAAGATTTTTACGGCTCTAGCAGTGATTCTCAACCATTTTAATTTCAAGGACCCCCAGTTTGACCTGCATTAGGCTACGGACCCCCATTTAATGGCATCTCTATCTCTGGGACCCCAATTCATATTGTAAAATTAATGTTAATTTAACTCTGAGAGTGTACAAATGGAACCAAATGGACCCTAACGGGTCCATTTGGTTCCATTTGTACACTCAGAGTTACAGACCCATAAGGGTCCATTTGGTTCCTATCCATCATTTAGCTGGGGACCCCCTGGAACCCCCTCAAGTACCCCTGGGGGTCCCCGGACCTGAGAACCAATGAGCTAAATAATATCCCAACTATGTTGTGTTTTTTTCCCCTGGTGTCTGTGTTCAGTCCAGTGGTGGAAAAAGTACAGTATTTTCTTTACGTAAGTAAAAGTATCAATACCACAATCTAGAAACACTCAGTTACAAATAAAAGTCCGGTGTTTAAAATTGACTTGAGGAAAACGTACAAAAGTATTGGCATCAAAATATACTTCAAGCGCCACAAGTAAAAGTGCTCATTATGCATAATGTTCCATTTCACAAGTTCAATATATATACAAATCTTTTGAAAATAGCAGATCTGAGCTTGTATTTTCAAATAGCCAAAGTATAAGGCTAACGTGGTTAATGCATGTTTTGTAAATAGCAACTTAGGTTTTCAAATAATCTGAGATGTAGTGTAGTAAGTAAGTAAAAGTACTGAAAATTGAAAATACTCCTGTAAAGTAAAAGTTCCTCAAATGTGTACTTAAGTACAGTACTTGAGTACATGTACTTAGTTACTTTACACCACTGGTTCAGTCAGTGCAAAATAGTCTATAAACACACACATAACTTAAACTTGCAATGTGTAGAAGGAAATAGTTATTCCATTATATTCAAAGAGGGACAGTAGTACTGCCAAAGATTAAATCCACTCGTGTCATGATCAGCAAGCTTGATCAGCAATGCTTACTGTGGGATAGGTAAGAGTAAAAAAGGTGCTTTTTTGTTATGGTGTTTGCATCATGCTGAGAGGTCAAGCATTTCAAGAAGTGTGTGTGTGTGTGTGTGTGTGTGTGTGTGTGTGTGTGTGTGTGTGTGTGTGTGTGTGTGTGAGGGGGGGGTTACACTGGTTGTGGCTCCCTTCACACATTAGGGTACGAGTCGTAGCCTAATGTGTGATGGGAGCCATTGTTGACACTCTAGGTGTGACATTAGAGAGAGATCAGTGGGGGATGAAAGAAGAGAGAGAGAGCAAATCCATGATTCTCTGCATCCAACATCAAACACCAAATGCATGCAGAGACGAATTAGGAGGACGATACCCACTAATGAGCATTTACATTTTACAATCACCTAAAAGAAGGTGACCCAGACACACTCCATAACAAAGTCTTCACCTACAGAGAAACTCTAGTCTAGACAGAGAGCTGGCCCTGAACGAACTGGTTCTGGGACAAATACAAGCACAGTCACCAGCAGTGATGTATAGTAACTAAGTACATTACTGGAGTATTTGCCATTTTCAATAATTTTACTTTTACTCCACTACAATGATTTGAAAACTTGAGTTAGTTATTAGTTACTTTGTAGATTTGGATTATTATTACAAAACATACAGTAACCACTTCAGGCCTATGTACATTTCAGCATTTTTAAAATAGCCAATCTACAAGCTCACAATGCGTCGCATTGTGAGCTTGTAGATCTGCTGTTTTAAAAAGAACGTATAAATTTAAAATCTTGTGAAATGGGACATTCAGCATAATGACTACTTTCTACTTTTGGCACTAAAAGTACATTTTGATACCAATACTTTTTGATACCAATATTTCTACATGGCAGTATTGATACTTTTACTGAAGTAAAAAAATTGAGCACTTTTTCCACCACTGGTCACCAGACAGAAAACCTACATTGGAAATAATCATCCAAAACCCAGAGCAAATTAGAATGCAACTTGGCCCTAAACAGAGAATACACAGTGGCATACCACGGTGTAATACCTGAGCACTGTGACTAACCCCAAAATAAGGAAAGCCATGACTATGTTCCAACTCAGTGTGCACAGTCTCACGATCAATAACCTCGCATCACCAATCTTTCCACCTCGGAGGAAAACACGATCAAGGAAGGTCACCACAGGCAGACCTGGCTCCTAAGAGAAGACAATCTATGTGCACCAAAACGTGGTGGAAACGTCCACTGTACCAAGACATCAGAGAGATCACAAAAAACTCCCATATCTGCTGGGTGACGTACATCAATTTGCAAACACACTCACAGCAGCAAGATTTGTGAGCTGTTGTGAAAGGAAAAGGATGTCCAATTGTCCAGTGGAAGACAACCACTAACTCAACTACAACTTTGCTGTCACATCACAGGTTTATAGTCGTAAAAAAAGTGTTTTATTAACCTGTATTAAAGAATTTAAATATAAATTTGATTGCAAATTTACAGTGTGACATAGCTGTTTATACATTTCTGTTTCTTTATCTTTTTTAATTGTAAATATTTTGTTTTTGTTTCGATTGTTTTATTTCACACTTGCTTTGGCAATGTAAACAATCATTTCAAAGCACCTTTGAATTGAACTGACAGTGAGTGAGTGACTGTCCTGTGATCCCAAGCCGCCTACTTTGCCTAACAAAAGAGCCACTGCTGTTGTGGCATCGTGGAAGTGGTAGATTCGGGAGGCTGCAAACAAATACAAGAATATACTGTGTCTGTGGGTATGACTGGAGGCAAGTTAGGGTGTCATGGGAGGGGAAGGAGGGGGACTTCACAGACACATGATGAACCCATGTGAACCACACATGGGGGTTTCATGTACAGTGGTGTAGAATTACTAAGTACATTTAGCTTCATTTAGCTTCCACTTCAGCTCCATACATAAGTACAAATGTATAGGGACATTCTGCATAATGAGTACTTTCTACTTTTGATACCAATACTTTTGTACTTTTACTCAAGTACATTTTGAATTCCAGACTTTTACTTGGAACAGAGTATTTATACATTGCAGTATTGATACTTTTAGGCTACTTAAGTAAAACAAGTTTAGTACTTTTCCCACCACTGTGCATGTATGGGAGTGGGCCTGGAGTGGGCACTGTGGGTAGATGTTGTAGTCTTCCTGTGAGAGAACATGGTGAGACACTCATGCACATGTGCAGGCATGCAGTCACATTCACATACTGCCACTAAATCTGTCAAGGTCTATGCCAGGGCTGTCAACTCATTTCGGGCCATATTGGGCGAAACGCAGTGTTGGAAAAAGTACTCAGTTTTTGCAATGTATTTTAATGAGTCTGTCATGTGAGCTCTGTCCAGATGGAGCCTCACAGGAAGACGTGCTCAAGGTTACAGATTTTGTGGGGGGGAAACAAATCTTAATGTTTTATATTGTACGCATTTCATCTGCATGAATGGTTTTAGACATACCATTTTAAAACGTCAATGAATAAATGTGCTTTGTGAAAATGTTTGGCTGGTGTCAGTTTCACTAGCATGTTTATCTTTTGCAGTTGTGTGTGCGTGAGTAATTTGAGGAGACATATTTTGTGTTTTGATCAGCTAACACAATAAGTCTCTCTGTCCCACTCCCTTCCCTAAACTGGCCAACGCTCCACTCTTCTTCCTCTTGGCTCCCAAGCTGTGTAATGACCTCCCCCTCATTGGACTGCAACCCCACTCCCCCTTTTCCACCAATCTAAATACTCTGCTCTTCAGACTCCCAAAAACTCTTCATTGTATCACTTGTCAACTTAAAATACATACATGAACTAATTATTCTTGCAGATGTTGGTTACTTGTTGACAGCTGTTTAGACAGAATTGCTGGACAAATGCAAGTTAAGATGCTAGCTTTCAAATTTACCTGGCATCCTAGTTGCTTTGAAGAACTACATTTTTCTTTGAAACGTTTACCCGTTATTTGACTAGGGATCATGGCATTTACCAGAGACCCTGGATAAGAGTGTATTAAATACACATAAGGGGTGGTGCATTACCATTGCACGTTTTCAATACCTTATGATTAACCATATTAATCCAACTGGACACCAAGACATTTTGAATCCTGCAAGGAGCAAGCAAAATATGAGAAAACATACAGTCAAAATCCCATTAAAAATCCAAGCACAACATGGCCCTGGAGAGGCGTACTTTATTTCTTTTGTCAATATACTTCAGGAAACAATATACAAAGCAATGACGTGATCACCATTCCTGATGTGTGGTGCAGTTCTACTCAGTAAAGTATGGTGGCCGCTACAGCTCAGGGCACTGCTCTTCAATAGTGGGGAACAAACAAAGAACTGGGATGGGGCGTGCTAGAAAAGAAAAGACAACCCTCGTATGACATGCTTGCCAAAAACCTTTCAATAAACTAAAGTGTGGTATATTCATGTAAATGACGTGATTTAAGACATCCAACAAGGCACTAGTGTACAAACCAAATCTAACATAGTACTCCCAATAAAATAATACCCAGTGCTCGCTTTAGTTTAGCATGTTTATTACAATACATACATTTCACATTTGACCTTGTGACCTCTCCATTGCCCTGCTCTGTCTCAGGTGTGCATGATTAGTGATCAGCATTGTCCTTCCACCTTTCAGCAGTGCCCAATACTGCTGCATGGTTGCCGGTGGCAGCAATACCACCTCTGTTCCAACTGGATGCGGATAACAAAAATAGTGATAATTCATGATTACAACTTATTCGGACATAGTCATCACTGCAACTTTTAATAAAAAACATTTCTTTCCTCTTCATCATTCTCTTCATTAACTCCACTGACTACAGTTGAACCATTTCTTTCCTCTTCAGCATTCTCTTCATTAACTCCGCTGACTACAGCAACTGTACAAAGGAATGAACTTGTGGCTGGCATGATGTGGCTGTGCCACCTCACCTTTTTAAAAAGTACAGTTCTCCACCATAAACAACAAACCAATGACACAGGAAAAAAGTATTCTTGAAACAAAATGACTAGGAGAGGTTTAAAGTGACCGCAGTTGATGTCATTCCCTCAGGAGGAGATCTGTCAGTTGGGCTGCCAAGCGGGCAGGGCCAAGACCAGGGTAGGGGCTATAGCAGTGGGAATGGTCCAAAGCAGCACGCCATCACATAAGTCTTTCTTTTTCTCTTTAATCAAACACTCACTCCACCACACCACCAGGCACTGTTATTTTCAGTTGGGAAATGCAGGGCAACTGGAAACTGCAAATAGATCATTGAACCATTGTGAACAGTCATAATGACCCTTACAGTTCAACCCAAAAGGGACGAGTAAATAGTAGGATCTGGACTAATCAGTTTGCAATAATTCCAACAAAGAACTAAATTAGAGGCCAGTGTTCCAAACTTTACGCTGTGCTCCTTTGCATGTTATTAATGGCTTGAAATATCTTGCTCCATGCAGGTCACATGACATGCTCAAGGCAACGGTTCAAGGGCCCATCAACAAAAATGAAGCTTTAAGTCTGCAGACAAGTTAACATGACGGAAAGGCTAGCTAATGAATATAGCTGGCCTCTTGTGTTGATTAGTTTGGATGTCAAAAGCTTTGATAGGCATGGCTTTCCATGGCTTCAATCTACAAAACATATTTACAACATAGATAACATCTACAAGAAATCTACATTTTTCCCCCACCGGGTTTCTTTTTTACAAAACAGTGTCTTGTAAATCAACCCCCACCTGCTCCCCTCCCATATCAACAACTCTTCCACTTCTCCCCCTTATGCGCGCCCAGCCCAACGGTCCAAAGCCAACCCGACTGTAGCTCCTATGTGTTAAGACTGGGGGCAACAAGAACTGAACAAGGGTTCTCCCTCCGGCTTCCAACTACGGTATGTGCAATGGGGTGTTTCCCAGCTCTCACTTCGACTCAACCAGAAGTTCTCAGACCATGAAAGAATTCTGATTCTTCAGTTTTTCAAGTTCTTTGATTTGCTGTCTCAAGAATAGTATCCTGTGGGAAAGAGTGGGGGAGAGAGTGAGCAAGAGTTAGTTGATCATTCATACAAAGCAAGATTAACCACTTAAATATAGTTAGTTGACCGCAGGGGTCTATACAAGGACCCCTCCTTTTTCCCCTCTGCACCAAATCTGTGCCAAAAATAGCCAATCTACAAGCTGAAAATGTTTCGCAAACGCAACATATTGTCAGCTTGTAGATCGGCTATTTTCACTGAATTTTCACCCCCAGAGTAGGGACGCGAGGGTTCATATGGTTAACATTTATGTCAGCAGGTATGTGGTCCTCTCCCATGATTTCTCACCTCTGCTCACGCAATGTTGCTTGGATTTCACATACTCTGACCAAGGATCGTAGATTTTTTAGCTCGGTGCAATTGTCAGACATGCAGATGCTCCCCATGGTGTGGGCCTCCTCACGTAGTCTTGATGCCTTGAGGAAGACCAGTTTGTTCAACATGAATTAATTAACAATGACCTAGATATCAATATTGTGACAATATTTATTTTCCATTCATTTTATTCGTTGGAGCATTGTGAGCTTGTAGATCTGATATGTTGTGAACATTTTGGAAAGGTATACCAGTAGAAGACAACTCTTATGCCATTTCACAATATGCAAAATCCCAGAGAATATCTAGTCTCATATCACTAAATATAACAGGGCTATCTTGCCCAGCCCTAGTTCCTATATACAATTTTTGTGCTGTAGTTAAAGCAGTATAAATCAGCTGTCCCAAAGATGCAAATAAGTTTGGTGATGCTAAAGGACATAATTTTCCATAGTACCAATAGTGTTGACGTTGAATTGATGTTGACGATAAAAAGTATAGAAATGGCAGTACATACCTGTTTCTCTGCGTGGTCGGCAGGCCAGCCCTGGACATGTTTGATAAGATTCTCATTGAAGTAAGACGCGAGGGTGGGAGTGAAGGTGCAGGAGGGCCGAGATGCTGAGGAGCTGGAGGGAGCGGAGGCAGAGTTGGAAGCGTTGCTACTGCCATGGGTGACGTGGTTGTGACCGGGGGAGGGACTCCTCTGACTGTGACTGCTGTAGAAAACACAGACGTAGTGACGGGTGGTTGTTAAATTGCCATTTTCAAGCATTACTTCATTTGTTTATTTACGGGACAGTGCACGTTAATGAACATTCAATACAAGTACATTGGGATGTCCGATATTGTCGGCCGATATTTGCATAAAAATCGATATCGGAAAAGATCTGTATCGTTTTATTTTCATTTTTTAATTATTTTTTAAATAAGTTACAGGAGTTCTTACTGTATGGTGTGTGTGATATGAAATGTGAGCTTACCATAATCACAGTAATCCCTGCATATATCGGTATCGGTTGATATCGGTATCGTAAATTAGGAGTTGGACAATATCGGTATATCGGTAAAAAAGTCAATATCGGACATCCCTACATGTACAAGAATTCAATCCATTTTCTCAAACATGATCTCATATTAATTTAGCTTTAGCTAGAAGCTAACTCCCAGCCGTAGTCTTACATATAATAAAAGCGCGACATACCACTGCCTACAAATACATTTAAAAAAGACCATACCTCATTGAAGCTTAACTCATTGAGTGCCATTAACGTGTTTCACGTGTTTTACCGCTATATCTGAAGCCTTTTTTTTCTTTTTACATATCTAAGATTTAAAATGTATAGACTATAGTCCATACATAGTATATGGTCACATGTTTTAGAAATTTTTAATAATTGTTTTAGTTGTGCTTTAAAAAAAAAGAAAAGGCACACAGGGTGGGGCTTTCCCTACAGTGAGGCTATTCCATTGTAGGCTTCCCTTGATGGAGAGGACATTCTGTCCAAAAGTTGAGGCCAAATAAAGAGCATGTTTCTAGTTCATTACTGCTGGAAGTTGGTAAATGGAGGTGGTTATTATTAGATGGCATTATTTACCTACAATCACTGTGTGAGTGAGTGCTTTGAGCTATGTACCGAGAATCAAACTGAGGAATTTGTGCCGTAAGCAAGCCTGGTGCTTTAACATATGGGACTGCGTTTGCTGTTTAGTAAAGGAAGTACCTGCTAATCATTGACAACTACCAATTTGCTTGTCTAAATCTAATACGAGTAACTAATCTGAAGAGTATTTAACATCCAAAATGGATAAACAGGCCCTCAAGTTGGCCTACTACCATTACATAATGGCTAGTGGCTATTCAGCATCTTATTCCAGCAGTCACCACTAGATGGAGCCACAACACTACAGTTGACAGACATGTACATTGTCAGGAACAACTTTCTCCTAAATCTCCCTCTTTCAATATCAGATAATAGCTACTGGATGATTCCTGAATTCCTCTTCATTTCCACTGCATTGCTTTTAGTACTCATCTAGCCTATGGAACTGCAGCCATTAAGTGTGCACACAGGGTAGATACAATATACATGTGCATCAAGGATCTTTCCTGACAGACTCAACTCAACAGTTACTAGGGATGTACAATTGTATTGGACGGCAAAGGGAAACTGTCATTGTCATTATTAATTAATGCCATTTAATCGATATTACGTAGCTTTATTAGGAATGGCTTGACAGCTTATGTGTACAAGTGCAACAAGCATACTACTGCACGCTACAAAACTGCCTGCTCCGGCCTGACTCCATGTACAGCAGATATCAATACTATGGTCTCAGTAATTACATCGACACTAACGGCAAGAGTGTTGGGGTCACCAGTGTAGTGTTAGCAAAACAAATGCGAACTGGATTCTTCATCAACCTGGGGGGCGTTTCCCAAAAGGCAGAATGAAATCATCCAGGATATAAGACAAATCAAGGTTTGACCAAGTCTACAGTGCATCCTAGCTTATGCTGTTCCAACAAATGTCAAGCCAGGTTGAGGTGCCGCCATTAGGTCAAGCCAGGTTATCTTCCTTCGGTAGACCAAAAGGTCGACCAGAGATTTCTTCAACAGCCCACAATTGTTTTTTCCCCCGACAGCCAGCTGCCCTCCTGAGATGCGCCTCGCAATTAACACACACACACGGCCTGTTGCCTGATTTGTGCTTCGTCTTACCACGGTGCATTGCGTCAGAGCCGATCTACAAGCTCACAACGCGTCTCATCCGCAGCACTTGCGGTCTTGTATATCGCACAATGTTATCCACTCGACACCATCGTGCAGCAAAAAATAGACCAGGCTTGAGCTTGCTGTGCAGAGGCATAGCACAGAGAGACTTCGCTTGCAACATTTTGCTAAATCAATGGATTTAAGAACTAGGGTGCATAGCCTTGAATCAAGACTAGGCCTATCGTAGATGTATTTTATCGATTGACATTTTTATACAAAAATGTTAAAATCGATAAAATACATCTACGACAGTCTTGATCCTACGATAGTCTTGGTCACACGTTGTGTGTGTAATGTGTCATGTTAACGGTTTCATTTGGGTGGTGCACACGTAGGCCTACGTAGCTTACCATTTAAAAACGCACGTGACTTGTATTAAATTATGGACAAAATTTAACATCTGGTCAGAAACATATTGTATAGCCTACAGAAATCGTGTATGAGGGTCCCTGGTGACAGACATTTTAATCTATTTATTGAGTTATAGTAGCCTACTTATTAACCTATTCCTCCGTCAGTGAATACAGACAGGCAGACAGATGTGATGAATGGAGAAATGATGCGGAAAAACTACTAGATCTTTGGCTTGGTAAACATAAAATAAATAGCCTACATAAATGAAGGAATGACGGGTCAGTGTTTCCCCTAGGATGAAGTTGTAACTGTGGCGCTGGGAAACCTTCTCGCATGCGCGTAGCGTGCGCTAATCATTTTTTATTTTTTTTCCTCAAAATATTTAATCAGGTGTCTGAGCTTGACAGTGCCACTGTGGCTATTAAGCTCTAAGTTTGGAAAGCTCTACCATACCAAGATTTTGACAAGATATTCTGTATTTTGATTTAATATGCTTAGATGATGTACGGGCAAGCATTACGTTATCGATTTGACCCGGAATATGAATTGATACGCCGTTCTGCAAATACAAGCTTCAACTTAAGTTACTCACCGTCGATGCATCCATGACATGCAACTTTGTTAGCATTAGATCAAGACTAGGCTATCATAGATGTATTTTATCGAGTCTGACTGTCATAAAATTAAAAGAGACGAGACGAGATGACAGTGACCCAAGTCTTTCTGCTGCCATGCACTTGTCTCACTGACCAAAACGTGTTTATACAAGGAAGAATTGTAAAACATAACACTCCATAGGATATTCTTTTCAGGACTAAGCTAGATCACAAGCTGGGAGACCGCATTCTCAGCAACGATGTGGCAAAACACAAACATCCAAGTTTCCTTTTTTACAGACGTCTTTTTCATGGACAAAAGAATCAATCAATTAATCCCGGTCCGCCCCTCTGGAACTAAAGTGACGGCGTGGGGCAGCGAACTCACTTTTCAAATCGCATTGACTTGTGACATAAACAACTGACACAAGTTTTAATATCCAGACTTGACGTCAATCAATCAGTTAAGATAGAATTAAGTGCAGAATCTTATGAGATCGGGGGACATGCGTTCTTGTGTTGCGAGTGTGTTGAATGCGCAGCGAGGATTTGGATTATAGAAACCAGCTACTGTCTTTCATAGATATGCAAATGTCAGAATCAATAAAACACATGATCCAAGGCTACATCTTTCTGAACATCATCTGTGTTGAACTGATCATAGAAAAGCATAGCAAACATAGCTGTAAAAACAAAACTGTTACCCTAGGGGAAGCCGTTTCACAGGAGAGACAGGGGATAGCATGAGAACGCAGCCCAATTCATCCTTCATCGCACAACAGTGTCACGCATCTACAAGCTCACAGCGTGTTGCAAATAAAACATGTAATTACATTTTCATTAAAAAACAAGCTGTGGCGGTCAAAAACAAAGCGTGGCGTGCCGCTACTTTTAAATGCATACAGGGGAAAGACTGCGGGTGAAAATATATTATGTCATCACCAGTCAGTCAATTTGATCCACTGCAGCTGCACCTGATTGTTCATAGTACATGATAACCTGACCTGGTAGTGTGTGTGTGTGTGTGTGTGTGTGCGTGAGCGTGCGCATGCACGTGCGTCAGATTAGCGGGCTTGCCGGGCTATCGGCAAGGCCCCCGTCCTTGCTTCGGACTAGCGGACGTATTTCTCAGCGCCCCCCGCTGTACCGTTCCATACAGTAGCGATACAGATAAATATCAAACATGTTTGAAAATGGTCGGAGCAACTCGGGAGGTTTAAGATTGGATCTTTGCACCCTCACACTAGATGATATTTATGCCCGAGATTCACTCCCGATCTAAGCTGGGGTAGACAGGCCTCCCGATACCCGGGAGAGTCGTTTCAGATCCCGAATATCTTGTAGTGTAAGGCCAGCTTTAGCGAAGGGTCCATTAGGGGTTCAGTGTCTTGCTCAAGGACACTTTTACACCGGGATCGAACTAGGAACCTTCGTTCCCCAAGCGGCCACTCAACCTGTTCTTTTCCATGTCTACTTGTTAGAGACGAACTGAAACGAAAAATCAGTTTTTCACCCTTTTAGAGTATATTATCTATAGTCATACTGGCGAGATAATATATGCCAAAACCCAAAACATATAAAAAGTCCAATCTTGATTACAAATTAAATTGTCAAAACAAAAAATTGCACGCCTGCTCATCTTAGCAGGTACGCTAATTTTAACCAATAATACCATATTGTATACATCTCCCTGTCAAACCTCCACACAGAGCTATGATTCATTATACTCATCTAGACACTAGAGGGCTGTGCATGTTGAAGGTAAACAAACATGGCTGCCGCGCATTACAAAGAATCTCTTTTCAAAGCTAAACAGTACATTAAAATAAAAGTCTGAATTATTTTTTGAGTAAAATGGGCAATGCAGTAACAGAAACTTGATTCAGAACGGCCTTGTTTTATTTTTCTTTACGGTCAGACATGACCTCCAGGCGGGACATGGTACTCGGCAACCCGAAAAAGAGTTACTCATAGCCAGGTAAAACATGTGCATATAGCCTGTGTCTGGAGGTTGTAAGCCATCGTGCGGTTCAACCCTAGCCCCATTTCTGTGGTTCTGTGGTTGAGACGCATGCAGTTCCTGTTTCACTTGGAAATACGCCACGATAAGAATATTAAAACACTCTCAAAATACGATTTCATGTCACTTTTAAGGAGGTCAGAGTGTGGGAGGCCAACCTACCCTTGGCGGTGGATGGTGCGTGGCGAGGCGGCCGTGCTGTCGTGGCCATGGTGGTGTTTATCGGCTGGATGGGGCTGCTGAGGTGTGGACTGGGAAAGCGCCGAATGCTTCACCACTGGTGTGCTCACCTGAAACAAAATAATAGAGCAGGAATGATACCTCACTAAGAAGACCTCAGAAGGAGCAATAGGAAATTGTCTCAAACTCCCAGAGCCTCATTTATTCATTCAAAACAGACACCAAATTTGGACTATGCTGGCACTCTGTGCATTCAAATTCCTTCCATCATAAAATATTCAGTGCGAGTGCCAGAGGGCTGTGGTCCTACTTTTGGCTGTGAGATGACGGGAGGTGTGCTGTGGTGGGGTTTAGCATTGGTCTGTGGCGTGCTGATCCTGGGTGAGACGTAGGACCTGGGCGATGACGCGTCCGACGTTAACGACATCGGCGACTGGTTTGACTGCTGGGCTGGTGGGGTCAACACACACACACACACACACACACACACACACACACACACTATGCATCATTGTCAATTCTCTATTCTGACATGTTCCCTTGAAGGAAAACAAAACAGACGGCAGCCCGGTTGGTCCTTTCAAGGGCATTTAATGCAAGTACACAGAGATCAACATGAATGTAACAGTGCCAACTGTATGGTACACAGCAATACTACAGTTTTAAAATTTGAAGCTGATGAAGATCCATTGGGATCAAAACACTATTAATAAAATAAAACAAGTTCCATTTCCAAGCTTAATACTGAGTGCGGAACGTTTACTTTTCTCAAGGGCTTGGTTGCTTACCTTGGGTGGAGAGCTGAGCAGCTTGAGAAAGGAGAGTAGTGATGTTGAAAGCCGATGGCCCCGCAGTGAGGATCTTGTGCAGCATCGACTGTAATGAAGCTTGTGTGACTGCAGCGGTGAGAACTAAGGAGAGGGAAACGGACAAGAAATGGTCACTTCTTCCACCTGACCAAATCGCTTTGGTTTCTGCATTACAGCGTTGTGTTGTTGGTGATCAAATTGCCCCATACACAAAGTCCCTCCCCTAAAACACTGACCGGCCAATTGTATATCAGCAATGCTTACCCTTGACATTCGATTCAGACAGGAAGTGTTTTTAGTCTGGACTTTTGTGGGGGGGGGGGGGGGGACAGAACTCACCAGGAGCTTGTAGCCAGTTTTTGATTCAAAAACACGGCAGTGAAATCTCCTGTGGATCACCCAATTCGGCCAATCGCATAATCAGCTCAACATAAACAAAAATGATGATTTATGTTCTCAGGTAATGCAATGTGTGGTATATTTCTTACAGCAAACCAGTCATTCAGCAAACCTGCTTTTGACAGTAAGAAGCTATCTTGGTGACACCATACCATCAACTGACTACCCATCATAGCCAGTGCCACAGTGGTCAAGTCAGAAAATTACAAATTCCATATCATTCATTTGTAGTTTGATGTAGTCAAAGCATGTTACTCCATTTACTCCAAGACTCTTTATTGTAACTCATTGACCTGAATGCCTCTCTTTGATCCAAGTAGCCTTACGGTAAGGTAAGTGTTACTTATTTTATTAGGGAGACTAGGAGGGCAGGCGTTCCAAGTCGGCTTCACGGATTGATGGAACCGCTTGAGCTTGAGCCGCTAAGCCAATATAAATGTGTTGGCCAATCAGGGAAGCCGATGCATACAATCACCAGTCCACACAGAGAATTTCTGCCTCTTGCCAGACCGTGGGCCGACAGACACGGATATTATTGTTTTTTTGTTTCTCGGTAACGGTTGGTCTGTCCGAATTACCATTCGGCTCTGCAGCTTGGGGTCAAATGAGACACAGACGGCAAGTTTGAGCCAGAACGGTCAGACACTGACTGAGTTAGGCCAGGGACAAATTTTGTGTGACACGCACTTAGAGAGATTCCGCATAGATAAAAGGGTCCTGACCAGGGCTGTCAGAATTGGCCAAATCGATCCATTCAAATGTACATCATTTTCAATATAAATATATTGTATGCAGTACAGCAGAAGTCTCTTTTTTCCTCTATATGTGCCGGCCGCGGTTGATGCAAAGAAACGTGCTCTCTTGCTAGATCAAATTAATGAGTTAATATTTATTTTATTCTATAGCCAATAAAGCTGTAATGGTTTAGATAAAGCCCGGACCTATTTAGAGAACGGAGACGCATCGCTCCAAGGACCCGTTTCAGCTTGGCCCGTTATAATTTTGAATCAATTAAAATGACGTGTGATGATTATACGTGTGTGCTTTCTAGCACCAACTAAGCAGCGAGTCTGGTTACTGTATGTGTGTCTGCAATGTTAAGTCTGTGCGTTTACAGCAAGGTAGCCGTTTTATCCTTCATTGTATGACAGTGTTGCGTGGCAAACACCGCTAATCAGCAAGCCCACAACGCGTTGCATCAACGATACATTGTGGACTTGTAGATCGGCTCACGTTCACGTGCGACACCGCCATACAATGAAGTTAAGCCTTGAGGGGAGATTTCTCAACTTCTCATTCGAATATTCGTTGACAGCAGAGCATGTGAGAGGAGCGGAGCGGGACGATTTTTTACTTAGTGGGTTTATAAAAAAGGAGCGAACTCCGGTCCGTCGCGCACCACATGTTTGAGCATGCCCGGTCGCACGGACAGACAAAGAAATCCTCAACACTGCAACAGATGTGCACTCGCTTTGCGAGTCCCCCTCTCAATGACTTGATCTTTGCCTTGCTCCGACATACACACACACACACAGTCAGCCCTGCCCTCTTCTCATTCACAGACTCACACACAGGGAGAGATACTTTCTCTCCGCAGCCGGCTCGCCTTGGCTCGTTTCTCAACTTAGAAAGATTTAAAGTATTTGTGACACGGTGAGATTGCACATAAAGCGATGGAATGTCAGCGACCAGATGCCCCACTCCGTTGTGTCAATAAGTAAACTAACACGCTACATGCCATTAGATTAGCATCTATATATACATATTTTTTGGGGGGGGCTTTTCTGCGTTAAGTGGATAGTATAATAGAGTGTGACAGGAAACAAGGACAGACACAGGGAGTGACTCACAGCAAAGGTCGGTCTCGGGAATGGAACCCGGGACTCGCTGTCAAGCTGCATTAGACCCTTTACGTGGTATGCACCTTAACCACTAGGTCATCGGCGCCCCACCTTGTTTTATGTTTTGACTCAGCTGTCAGGACGAAGAGTGTTTACACTGTGGAATCTGTGCAGTCATCTTATGCCGTTCACTATTTAACATAACATACAGCCAGCCTCCAACTAATGGATTTAGCAAGCATTTGTATGCTAGAGAAACGGGTCAGTGATACAATGTAATTTAACTGCGCTTCTCTTTGACAGCAAGACATAAGTGCCAGAGTTAAATTAAGTTGGAGGTTGTTAAAAAAAAAGGGGGGGGGGGGTTGTATTGCATCGTCCGAGGGGGAAATTAATTTCCTGCATTCACCCGGCAGATTGCTTGCTAGGTGGGGAGCTCAGTGGGGAACTTGGGTATAATGTTTTGCTCGGGGACACTTTAGAAAGTCAGGGGATCAAACCGGTGACCTTCCGATAACCAGATCAGCCTCTCTACCCACTCAACTACGACTGCTCTGCGATCTGCTATGAATACAGTGCAATCATATTTTACAAAGGGAATTGACTTAAACAGTTTAAATTTCATACTGATCTAACCCATTCCAAAGAGCATCTGATTCCTGTATGCGTTCATGTGGGGCCATGCAGCACTTTGTCATATTATTTCCTTTTTACATTAATAGTGTACTCCATTGTACCATTGGCTGGTTTATTTGCCTTTATTGGATATTTACCAATGATGTCTCAAAGCTTAATATCCACCGTCAAGTTGTGAATAAAGATTGTGGTTGACGTGTTTGTCGAGTTCTGCTTTTAGCGTCCAATCTTAATCCCTGTGGTGCAGTGGATCACAAGCAAGTGTATCTGTAATTCTGGCACCAGGAACCAGGCGGTTATTTGAAGCAATGGTGTAAAACCCCCGGCGGGTATTAGGCAGTGGGCGGCTATTTGCGGTAGGGCTACTATTTGGAAATATACGGTAAATCATTTCTGATTAAATCATTTCTGCTATCTTTAAAATAACAAGAATGACAGTCATATTATACCAGCTTGTGGCGAGCTAAAACCCTTGAAAAGTACAGTCATGATGACTCTTACTAAACATCACCAAAAAAACGAAATATTAAACTCAAGAGTTAAATTAAGGTGCCTTTCAGATCTAAAGTTGACTTAAAAAGGTCCAGAGCAAGAACCACATTTTTACATTGTTGCAATAGTCATCATTTCTGCCTGGTTTGTGTTCACACAGTCCTGTGTTAAGCAAACCAAAATGTGTAAACATATTAGACACTCAGGTCATTATATTAGATAAGAATACTAATGAAATTCACTATGTCTCTGAAACACTGTTCAAAGGAGTTGATTATGTTATTTAATACTGCAGTTTTTATTACAAGCCTAGTAGTTGAAAGTTATTTTTGTTTATAGTTAGATGTTGGATTGTTTGTGCCTGTCAAGAGTGCATGAATGTCCCACTTTTGTCCGCTATTCTTTAGTTATTTTCCCTTGCTTTCGTTTGCGAGAAAACTTAGGTGTTAATTCAAATGCTTTAAATGCTTGCCGGTGGGCAATCTGGGGAACCCATCGTCAAATAAAAGGAAAAACAGCGCCCACAGCGTTTTTCACTTTTGCATTTGACTCTGGGGGGAGTGATTAAATAGACCGACGCTGACTGGAAACCGGCGTTTTGGTCTGCCCTCAGCCCTCCACTTCCGGTGGTGCGCCTATGTTTTAACAATACTACACAACACACTAACACCATTTCTCCCAAAGAACATCGTTTTGGTTATAAGCCCACTTGTTTCTATGATGAAAGAACAAGTTAAAATGTTACTAACTTTCCGTGTTTTTTGTCATCTCCGAGGGCGCTGTTGTTAAATGAGTTTGGGTTTGTTTCCAGTGGGAAGTGAGCGCACAGATGTAAAGCCCGCCCACTACATTTGATTGGGTAAAGCGCGGCCTGCTCCATGATTTGAAGGCACGCCCACTTGTAGGGCTAACGCTCACACGTTCTGAACGGGGCTCCCGACAGATTCAGTAGCGCAGCTTTGAATCTGTTCTTGAGAGATTAGCCGGAGGGTGAAGAGTCGTGTGTGTCCGTGTCTACTGTAAGTTAGCGACGCTAATTCTATTCCGCGACCGGAGGTCTTACGTGCAAGCTTAAACTAAAGCCAATGAGGAACGAGGAGAAAGTCTCACTACTAGCACAGCGACTGAATATAGACCACAATAAATATGAAATAAATGTGCATTAACACATTGGGTGCCAAAACCGTATATATACGGTTTTGGCCATACTAACGTTGAGTGCCAAAACCGTATATATACGGTTTTTGAAAAGATTTTTTTTTTTTTTTTTTTTAATTAAATTTTATTTTTTCCTTCACAGCAACAGGAAATATCACTCCTACAAGATTTAGACTCCAATCCACCTCCTGGTTAATTTATGACTTCAAAAACCTGTATCTCGGCTCCTGTGTACTTTTTTTTTTACAAATGTTAATTTAACTATTTTCAACTGGCTGCAACTATGGAACGGATTACCGAATGTTTTTAATTTTTTCCCCCCGATTGTACGAGACCTGTGTGTGTAATGAGGGGATCACCGTGAGGACGGTGATCACTGAAAATATTTTGTGACTACTTGAAAAAGGTTCAAAATTTAAAAAAAATCCTGGCACTCAAAGTATAATATTTTAATAAACCTCTGGCACCCAATGTGTTAAATCAAAAATATTTTGTGCAATAAATATGCATTCGGTAGCATAACATAATCGGCGGTAACGTGACATAGATTTTGGCAAAACTGTCTATCCAACAAGCCTATCTCGATAGTAATTCTAATTAAATCAGTGTGCAGCTTACGGAAAAGTCTCTGGAAAATACCGGCAGCCTCAGCAGAGAAACACTGACCCACATCTTTACACAACCACTATACCTCAGCTGCCAGGTGCTCTGTCAACTTCACTGAGGAACAGGAACTTAAGTTTCACAAAAATGCATCAGTTAGAACAAAATATTTTCCCAAATCAAAACTGAACGGGAGTGGATGCAAGTCGGGAAATTAAAACTAAGAAAAATAATTTCAAAATGGCTTGGAATAATGCCTGCTACAAACCGCAAAGTCATATTCACAGCTCCAAACCCTCTGAAGTGAAGCCAATAAGTTATTATCCTCTCACCCGCAGACTGAAGAGGTGAACCACTCCTAGCCATAGATCACAAAGCAAGCCATTAGACTGACATGAAAAAACACAAACACACACACACGTCGAGTTTTCCGCTTGGTCTGCTACTGGTGCATATTGAAGTAAAGCTGCAGCGGCCACGGCACAGGGAAGTGCTTGTGTTGCATGGCTCCTTCGAGTCGCCTTGGAGCACTACAGAGCAAAACGGACAAATGCAGCACCAGGCTGCTTCATCACAACATCTGAGACACAGGCATGGCAAATCTGAACATACGACAACGAAACTGAAGAATATAAGGAATAGGGCTGCACGACTAAACTGAAGACCATAGGGAATAGGGCTGATGACGTCAATGATAATTTCATTGACGTCATGCTAACTCATGAACAACCCCAGTTACAACGTCAATCACACTTACACAATGTGAAGCAAAACATACCATTACTCATCTCCACAAAGCCACACATCCAACAAGCAGATGGGACCTTCTTGGACGGACACTTTTGCCGATTTTTGATCGCCGATTGAGTTTGCCATTATCGCCCGTTTTTCTTTGATAACACGGGCTAGGAAGGTCGGACGGCGACAAACTAATACCTGAGTATAAGTTCACTTTGAGCTGCATCCAACACATCCACTGCTATTTCCGTCGGCCTTACCGTTAGGCAGCTAAGGGCAGTTGAAATTTCTTTTGGGGGTAATAGATTTATTTTATTTTTCATTCGACATTTTAAACGGTCGGAACACCAAGGCATCTCAAACGGCAGTTGGGAAACGCTGTGTTAAAGGATCCCCATTAGAGACACATGAATGAGCCTCTAGTCTTCCTAGGGTCCTGAACAAAGCACATACAATACAGATGTAAAACTAAAAATACAAATTAAAGTAAAAAAAAATGAAACTTTAAGTAGTTTGTGATATCATAAGGTTGTGTTATGAATATCCCTTCAGATTGTATGTATGAATGAAATGGATGCATTTGATTTCCTGCCCATTATTTCATTCATTGTTGACCATAGTATTTTCCCATCATTTTTTCCCCTCACTAATCCCATGTTTATAATACTATTTTTATTTTACCGCATTACTCTGTTCCTTAATTGACAGCAGATTTGTCTATCCATCTTCAAACCTAGTTTATTTGCCGTTTACTTTGCATTATCCCTAGAAGTCAAGGAGTTCTTTATCTAGCCATGGAGCACCTTTTGACCTATGGTGCCGTTATGGCATCATAACAGCAACACCAGGAAGCACACAACAACCCCAAAACATCACCAATAAACTCAAATATCATTAGTAATTAGGGATGCCCGATCGATCAATCAATAGGAATGGGTCGATTTTTTAAAATCTAAATATGAGATTGGGACATTCTGATCATTTCTGGTCAGCAATTGTGCAATCCGATCAATCACAGCGAAACATGGCGAGTTCCTTCAACTGACAACAGAGTGAAAATAAAAACACACAGAACGCACCAAAACATCCCCTATGCAGCCACTTATGCTCACAAACAAGCTTGTGAATCGGCTATTGTCAGCACGTGCAACACAGTCATATGACGAAGTATAAATCAGGCTACTCTCACATTGAGCCCCTCTGCTACCCCCCGTCGGTGCGCAAATACTTTTCAGATGTTGCTCTACCAGGTGGTGTATTCACATATCAAAAGCCTTGTGAAATAAGACATTGGAAAAGTTAGGATCACATTCCTGGCCTAGCCTCAATCACAAGAGCTGCTCTCTGTACCCTGCACACTTGTTGGGAGTGAGCGCTTGGCCGCTTGCGTGCCTTGTGCAGTGATGTTTATTTTCATGTGTCTTTCCATTTTTTTTATTTTCATTTTACATCCTGAATGGCAGGCCTAATTATTATTGTGTTTAGGTAATGTTCAATAATGCAACTGGAAGCCAATGTTCGGACTATGCATATTGCCTCTTGTTAACTAGGCTCAATATCATTTCTTGAATTCATATTTCTTTCTAAAAAACATCATATACCCCACGCATACCCTCAATAACAGAAATGTTATACATTGCATCACCACATCTGTCAAGTTCTCAAAAAATACAAAGAGATTACAAAAGCCATCACCTATCACATCAACACCATTCAAAAGGATTGGTTAAAATGATGAAGATGCTAGACAAACACTACTCTATGCCCTCTGGCAACTAGTGTTGCATTTTGCCTGCTCTGTACACTCCATTTCGAACAACAGTCGACAGAGCTGAATAAAGCATGATGTATACTCTGTCATATGGTGATGCTTGCCGAAAATAGCAGATCTACAAGTTCACAATGTGTTCCGACACATTGTGAGCTTGCTTCTTCTTTTTTTCCAACAGTCCTTAAGCCTCAAAAGTTTGATAGACATTTACATTTTAGCAAGAATCATGCAGCCCTAATAGGGAAGCTTGGGGTCAAGGAAGACAAAAAGAACTAAATGAAACGTTGTGAGCAGCATGTAGTATGCATGTAGTGACTCTGGGCCAAAGATGAAAGATGAACTGGCCCCATGAGGGCCCAGCTCCATCTGCTAGGCTAGCCAGTAAGTCCAGACTGTCCCAACGACACTCAATACTAGTGGGCGTGCTGTCAATTAAGGATATGATCAATTATAATAACACTCAGAGCAACAGCATGCAGATGCAGAGATGACGTGGACACATTATAAGCATTTTTTAACCGTGATTAGAAACACTGCTAGCAATGCTAAGCTAACTAGTGCCACAGTTATCTGTCTGTGCTAAATCCACTTCGATAGTATGTGCTTCAGTTAATCCACATTCAGTTATACAAGATCTACCACCACTATGTTGCACATTGTTGGCAGTATGGCAGCGTCTGCCACACCAACATTTGTACAGTAAAGCTTGATTTACAATATAGAGAAATGAGTTCTACTGTAAAATAGTCATTATGCTGATCCAAGACCCAAAACATTTCAGTTCCACTAGCCCATAGCACCTGTGGAGATCCAAGAAGATACAACTTCAAGAAACAAGTGTTCAACACACTGACACCCTAGTGCCAAGGGTAAATAAGTCATCATGTAGATGTGTGGTCCTCACCTTCATTGATCTTGGCCATGTCCACACTGGCGTTGTTGAGTTGCAGAGCGGTCTGAAGTGCAGGGAGGAGCTGTCGAAGCAGGGTAGGGTCCTGGAGAAGTGTAGGGGCGGGGGAGTGCAGGACTGGAGAGACGGGCACCGTGGAGGCTGAGGAGCCCGGAGTCCCCGACGATGGGTTCAGGCTGCCGGAGCCCGAGGATGACGAATGAGACTGGCTGGAGAGGGCTGCTGTGGGCTTCTCCACTTGGGCCGTCTCTGTGAAGTCAGCACAGACACACAGGTTAGTTCAACATTATTACAATTTCTTGGCTTTTTACCCCTTTTCACCCCCAATTTACTCTTTATACCAATTGATTCCTCCCCACACATTATTGTGTCGGCACTGCAGTTGTATCGTACCGGGGTTATGTGGTCGCCCCAAAAGAATCCCTCATAATATGGGATCGTGGTATAAAAAAGTTTGAGAACCCCTGGTATAGACGCTTGACAAAGTGTCACTGGCACTGTAGTCATTCCCAAAAGGAGTAAACATTTAACTTCACCCCCCGCGATCACTGAAAAGAACAGATCTACAAGTTAAGTTAACGCCTACCAACATGATGTGTTGTTAGCTTGTAGACCAGTTTTTGCCACGCGACACCGACTACAAAGTATAACACACTGATCGGCGTATGAGAGTTGATTGTCATTTTCAAACTCATTTGTCTGTCTAGTCTACTTTTATTCAATTAAGAGTAGCCAATAATGTTTTACCCCCTTTTTCTCCCGAATTTAGTCGCTGTTCAAATTAATTCCTCCCCACACTCATTTGTGTCGTCACTGCTGTTGCATCCTACTGACTCAGCTGCCAGTGAGGAGCCCTCACTGTGAGGACGTAGAGCCTTCGTCCTACTCCTCCCGCCCAACACTCCCTGCTGACAGGTGCCGCCCCAGCCCGTAGGAGTACATGCAATGACCAATATCACCCCACCCGCCCGGCTTCCCTCCCCAAACACGGGCCAATTGTGTTCACATAGACGCTCGACAAAGCCGGATGTACCAATGTCTACTCTGTGCTGTATGCACATTAGTGCTGTCAGTTTTCCTCTATAATCCCATTTGAATTTCAATGCTTTATCATTTTAGGAATTCAAATACTCCTCACTCCCTTTCCCCCAAAAAACTTCACTTGAAAGTTAAGTTTAATAAACTTTCATAACGACAAAAGTTTTCATGCAACATTGTTTACTCTGTCCGTCGCTACAACGTGGACTTGTGGCTATCAGCGCTTGGGACGGTGGCTGGAAAGCCCGTTCTCGTTAGGAAACATAGGCTACGGGCTTCGGTCAGAAAGGAGGCGATTGCTATGATAGCACAGTAACTAACATCCATCTAAAAGTAGCTACTAGTATACCCACGCATGTGAGAAAGTGGGTAAAGCACAGCCGCTTACAAAGCGAAGCAAACCAGCAGGAGTTTCTATATCACCTGCCATGTTGTGAAAATGATGTAGCCTGTCCTGAGAGGTTCCGACACGCAAAAGCTTAAAACCAGTGAAAATGAAGAGGCATTTCCACTCACCAAACATCCAAATTACACTGATAAACCAGTTTATGCAACGTACGGTTTTAAGAGGACAAACTGCAGGTCAACGTCGATAACCACTGGGTTACTCGACATGGTGCGTCTTTTCCTCTGACACGCTGTAAGAAGTTGTACCCTAATATTGTAACCAAATTATATTAATTACAACCCTCAACTAATACAGTTTGTTGCAGTGCGTCCTCTTATGTTGAATGAACTCGATTCGGATGTTTGGTGAATGTTAATACCTCTTCATTTTCACTGGTTTTAAGCTTTAGTGTGTCGGAACCTCCAAGCACAGTACGCAGTAACTAATTGTCAGAAGGCAGGTGAGGTGATAAACTTCTGCTAGTGTGTGTCACTTTGTAAGCAGCTGTGATTTACCCACTTTAAATTGCTCACTTGCGTGGGTGCGTAGTAGCTATTTTTAGATGGGTGTTACCGTAATATAGCGAGATCCATCCACAGTTCCGCATTAGCAGCCCTACCCATTGTACGTTTCCTTGCGAGAACGGGCTCGCCATCCACCAATGCTGTTGATAGCCACTGGTCCACTTTGTAGCGTTTCAAGTGAAGTTTATGGGGGAAAGGGAGGAGTCTTGCCTGCTGCGCTAAACCAGCGGTCCGTCTCAGTGCAGACACTCTTTTTGCTCTCTCTCCCTCTTAAAAAACCTGACCCGCGCATCACTAGCACAGTGTCACACATAGGCGCACGGCAGTGCAGTGTGTGCACAACACAGACACATTGGGTGGCACCAACGTTTATATTAACTTGCTAGTGTGCAGTACATGCACACTTTATGCAACTTTATGTTGATCATGCGTCACATGATAAAACCATTTGCTTTCACATCGGTAAGTCAAGAGGCGAGGCATCATTAGATTCATTACTCAGTGCATTTATGGAGGAAGAAATAAATAATCATATTCGAATTATATCCGACTCCCGAATTTCGTTCCAACAGCTCTACAGTACATGCAGTACTTGCACAAGTAATTGTAACGATATGTGTGCTTCTCAAATCAGTATACTTGGCCTCAGTGAAGTTCAAAGAAACATTCATGCAATATGGCAGGTCGAATCATTTTGGTCTTCATTTCTGGTCAACTGATTTGGCGTTTACAACGAACAGAATAATCAGAAATGAAATGTAGATGGGGCTTGACATTACTTTGCTCAATACCACTGTATTTGCCCTAATAGTTCCATTACTGAGGCGGCCTTTCATGAAGCTGCTTAAAAATTAGAATAATACAATTATTGACTACCATGTCCACCCTGCTGGACATCGTATACACTAGTGGAACACACTGTAACATGTTAGCTATAAGAAATAAAATAATAAGACACCACGTACAACTACTGTCTAAATGTTGTCAGGGGGGTAGATACATATTTTTTTGTCTTAAAGAAAACGAGAACTAAATCTAGGATCTGTTCAATTCAATTTCCAGCAATGATTTTCAGTTGCACAATGGCCCTTCTCTCCTCCTCAGAGGGTGAAGAGGAGACGTGCAGTGACAGACACGTCACACACAATCTGCAGCAAATGCACAGTGCCAGCTACTAGCCAGAGCCAACAAGTGGGGAGCAAGATGTTGCTGTCACCTTCATTCATTCCTCCTGTCTTGCCTGTGTGTGTGTGTGTTGTTACTCATGAGTAGTGTTGCATGATGTATTGCATTTTTAAGAGGTGCCGTTTGATACGTTTTTGTGATAGGTGGGGTCACCACTTTTGGTGCAACAGCGTCAACACAGCGGTTGGCATTACTGGTTTGGTTCAGTATTACATTTATTAAAACGTTTAGTTCCACTTAATAGATTTATGGGCACATGTACAACCAAAATGGTCGCACTCTGGAGCCCGGTGCTAGCTGGATGGCAAATTCACAGCACTTCTCTTGCACAACACAACACCAGGTTTCACCCAGACACCGTTTTAGTCTCAGTCTTTTGGTAAGCAGCTCTTTAGCATACATCAGCAACAGATCAGCTTAACAAGAGTCATCACAGACTAACCAGAGACCACAAGGCTTCAGATTTAACATGCTGAATCCCCATTCACAATTGTAACAAGGTCTGGCCTTAGCCAAACATCTAGAGAGCCAAACATCTACAGTAAAGACACAGACAAGGAGTATCTGATATTGTGTGTGGGCAGTCAAGAGCAGTCTCCCAACCATTGTCGTCTAGTATGTTACGGTACACTTACTAGCAGCAGTAAAGCCAGTGGCTGCCGACGCTTGCATGGCTTCCCTTCTGTAGTCCCGGTCTTTGGGAAAACTATTCACGATGGCGGCCTTAGTGGTCTCTTTCTGTCTGTGCTCTCTGTGGGATAAAAGAACATCAAATTAGGTAATCATTTCTGCCATGTGTTTGTAAATTAACGCCAACAATACAGATGCCATTCGGTTTACATCCATCAAGGCTTTGAGTAAAAGTAAATTGGTTACCGATCCAGCCAATCTTTGGGTTTCTCCCACTGGGAGACCTCTGTCCTGCAATTGTAATAGTACTTCTTCCCAGAAGAGCTGATGTGTTCTGACCAGTCATCTCCTGGCTCATGGGCCTGAGGAGAAAAGGAGCAAATATTTAGAAATGAACCACATGGACGTTAAAATTAAAGCAAAGACTTCTGCAAATTCTCCATAGGCGACACACACACATTTCTCTTAAAAAACGATTCAACAAAACAAAACCTGTTTGCACATACAAATATTCATTTGTTTTGTTTTTGTACAGAAAAAGCTAAAACATCTGTTCAGATTAATAGCAAAAACATGTTGAAATAAGATTAGCTATTTGGTCAAAATCATGCAGCCCTATAGTGGGGAAATGAGAGCAACTCGATGCAACAGTCAAGGTGAGTATGAAAAAGGGGGCTGCAGAGAAAAAAAATGCATGAGGTATTATTTCTGATGCAACAGTCTGCAATGTAAGACGTACAGACAATATCTGTGTCAGGGAAGCTAGCTATACATCTGCCCCTGATGCTTTGCCGTTATCATAGAAGCTTTCTGAGTGAAGGAATAGCCCTATCGACCGGTGTCTGGAATGGCTTTTCAAGGTTACCAAAATGTACGCCAGCTCAGTGATTACACTGGATGAAATATGACAAAGTTAAGGAGGCATCACTGAGAAATATGTTCGGTTTGAGGGAACATGCAGCAGGACTCAGCAGTGTATTTGTCAACAACACAGCAAAGAACATTTCAGTTTGACAAACAGTGCACACCAACATCAATAGATTGATAGTTTAATAATACATCCTTGTGATCAGTTTAATTGATAAGACCTTAATACGGCAGTTAATATACACCAGCTATATCTGTGTTCATATTCTTATGCTATGATAATATGATTCTTATGCTATGATAATAATGGACCTGATAACATGTGAAAAGCACTGTTAAGACCAATCCTAATTTTATATAATAGACCAATGCCCAAACTGTCATCGTATTGATGACGTACATGGGCATACGCAAATGAGTTCCATTGTGTATGTCACCACTTATATTGGAGCACCAGCAGAAACGTGACGTAATGATCGGCCAATCCGTGAAGACGATGGGTCAGGGTGGCCGATGCCTGCACCCCCCCCCCCCCCGGTCAAAAACAGAGACTCGTGGGTCCTCCACACACTATAGATTTAGGTTAACGTTAGGATTGGAGTTAAGGTTTAGGTTAACCATATGAACCCTAGCATCCCTATTCTGGATTTTTTTCAACATTCGTTGAAAATGGCAGGTCTACAAGCTCCCAAAATCCTGGTTAGTGTCAGCTTTTCTTAAACTTCCCTAACTACCCAGGGAGTTTGCAAATCATACATACATTGAGTGCATACAGTACACACACACACACACACACACACACACTCACCAGCCCCAAGCCCACAATGTCATTCATAGCTATGGAGCTGAATCTGATATTACATAAAACCAAGTCACACGAAACGCATATGAGAGTCGTACACTTACTGTGTTAGATGTCTTGCTGGGGTTAGAATGTGAGTTGGAGCTATGAAGGGAACTGTGGTTGTGAGAGTTTTCTTGTGGAGAAAAACTGGTCCCTGCAAGACAGCACAAATAAGGAAAAAAGCAAAACAGAGCTATTAGTTTCAGCGAACAGCATGAGCATCATATTCAAGGACATCACAGTAAAAAATAAAGATGTTTCATATTCTCAATTCCGCACTATACAGTCGAACGATCGTAAATGCTCCTATTCCACATTCAGACATTCATTTGCCACAAAATAGCCATCTGTGGTGTGTTTATAAACCGATACTCACAGGAAACTACACAGACAACAACAGTGATACTGATAATTAACCTAGAAAATGTGCCAAGATGTTGCACTTGGTAATGGGAAACCTGTCATTATAGTACTGACCACTTAGAACAATTTATGCAACCAAGATGAAAGTACATTTTGCATGATAAATTTGTCCACATTACAAACAACGTTGACATGTCAGGAAACCATCCATCTTGGGTACTACTTTTAAACTGTACTAATTAGGGGTGTAATACCTCTAATTAAAAATGAAATATTAATGTAAACTATACCATGTCTAAGAAAAGTACTGGTTAAAGAGCAGACAACATGACAAATATGTGCGCCACGTTTGGAGCGAATTGGACAACTGGTATGCTGAGAGAAGTGGCACCAACACGCAATTAAAATCCACCCTTTTCTATTGTAGTATAAGTTGGGCGATCCCAACTTCTCCACTACAATTAGCAACATTGACAACGCACTGAAAATTGCCGTTGCTATAACCAGTAGTATAAAAAGAACAGGTCAGAGTATCACTAGTCTCACATTGCCAAACAATTAGATCTCCGACTGGTATAGCAGCTATAGCAGCAGCAAGGAAGGCCGCTAACAATCCTACAAGTAACTGCTTTGAAAACAAATGATATCACAGTCCCAATATGAAAGTCCACATGCAGAACCAATGCAATCGCTTAGTTGTTTCCACCCAGTTTTAGAAACAAAGGCTAGGGGTTGCCAGTGTCTAGTTGACCAAAGTGTTGAAAGACTGGCTTGCCGAGTCTATAGCACAAGTCCAAATCTGGGATGCCTTCTTGATTGTCGTATTACCGGACCAGTCGGGCTTAAAACAGTCACTTATCAGCTGGCAAGATAGATGCTGGAATTGTTGCGATTGGAATCTCATCCAATAGTCACAGAACTGCATGAGTAGTACCATTTGACATCATTTTGATCTTTTATTTTATCTATAGCTAGAGCAGTAGAATCAATGGTAAGAGACCCCATTGGACAGGGACTGAATACCCTCTTGTGACAAGGCATTCTATGACAAAGCAAGCAGGATGAATGTAGCCACGATGCTAGGTTAAGAGTGGCAGAGAGGGACCTGACTACAGTACATGGTTATTCCTGCATATGGGATCAACAAGTCTGACAAGACGTGTTGATATTTGGTGAAAAAACAAATAAACCACACTAAAGAAGTGGACCAAAATATATTCAGTGAATGTCGAGTCATTTACAGTTTGTGAATAATTTCAAACATTTGGGGAGCTTTGGAAATAACAGAAAGCACTTGTCTGACAACAGTGAATGCAAAGGGTTTCAGCACACCCAAATATTAACAGCTAATTTGTTTTTATTCCGAATTTAGCAGCAATTAAACTGTCTGAATTTTCAGTTGGTGTCTGGTCTTATGTAAACTGTCAGCAAGTAATGATTTCCTTCTAGTTGTCTTCCAAACATAAATAGTCTATCAGTCATAACAATTTCGTTTTAAAGTTGCAAACTTCATAACATAATTGTCCTCCCTCTCGTTTGCTTTATCTAGCTCCCTCTTCTCCACACGCACACAAATTGAGATAACAGTTGTCCAAAGACTAATTGATCGACGCCTACACATTTTTTCACAAAATACAGCCTCAAAAGATTGGTTTGTTTAGACTAAGCCTATCATTTAGGATAATTGATTTAAAGCTGTTGTCACTGTAAGTGAGTTCAGGACTGACTCACGTCTCACTAAATAAAAGCTTTGTATTTTTCCATTGAAAATACTTGTCATTAATGTCAGAGGTTCGGGTGGTGAAAACAGCAGCGTGTTTATATGTTGGAGGAGAAACTGATAGAAGCACGGAGCGGTTTGAGGCAGAAAGGTGTGTGGATCTTTGTCACTCCCGTCACGCCCTGCCAGCTGTGTAACACAAAGCCCCCTGGGGCTTTTTGTGTTATCCTTTTAGCATAACCTTTGACTGTACTACCTGTACTGTTAACAATCTAGGTTAATAAAGTAGTCAATAAAAAAAACAAATCAGTCAATTCGGAAGCAGTTCAAACTGGCTGCACAACAATACTAAATCCATTCCATGTCTGTAACTTTTGTAGATAACGGCGAACCAGAATAACAGCACAACATTCTCGCCTTGAAGATTATTTGTAAAATGGGCTTAAAACTACTTCTATCTCTGGGCAATATCACCGACACCGTCCCTGCTCTTTACTCAGGACTAAATGATCATCAATCTATCAAAAGCCATGAAAATTACATTACCAAATTTGATGGAAGATGCTAGACTCAAGGGTAGCACTTGTTTCTTTTAAGTTGCTACATTTAGTCTACAAAAAAAAAGAAAAGACTTATAGACTATCGAAGGGATGAAATTACTACATTGAGCAGCCACTCAAATAGTAAATGCTCTTGCAGAGAATATGTGACTTGTGCTTGAATTCTGAGGCGTTTTTAAAAAAAAAGGTACATTCTGAAGTCTGTATCCTAATGTTATGTCTTGCTGTGACATTAGCTAGCGAGAGTCCAATTCCCAGTCATTTAACCTGACATGTCACCTCCTTCCATCACTGCAGCTTGTCTTACTAATATGACTGTAGGACAGTAAGAGTAAGTGACAGATATTGCTGCTCGTTATGATGGTTAGTGATGTGAAAATGTGAACGCCACCTTTCACCTGGTTTAACTTGGCAACTTACACCACTGGTGTAAGAGGCATAACTTGTCATATCTTAAGAGTTTCTGGCAAGTGCATGCCATGACTATATATATCTTCATCTTCACAGACACTTCCAGAATCAGCAACTGAAACAACTCTAAACCTGACACTGATGAGCGCTGCTGCTGTGCAGTTTTAACATTGTTTGTCTTGCCTCAAATGATCTGTACCTACACATCATATCCGCTCTGAGCAGGATACACACTGGTCAACAATTTAAAACCAGCATGCCGAAAATTGACACACTGTGCATGGCTCGAAACGAGATGAATGACAGGCTACCTCAAGCAATACATTCCACTTTGCATTTGGTCAAAAACCTATTCTCTCCAATTAATTACAATTGTACAACTAAAACTATTGCAAGACAACAAACTACCTTTCCACAGCAGTGTTTCAGAATTCAACGCATTTTATCCTACTGAACAATGCACCAAACTGATATATGGCGTATTAGATTTGACGAGAAATATTGGACTATTTTCATCTCATGTTCGTGTTATCTGACAATAATAATACCCTCTGCTTGGTTAAATTAATACATTCTAGCACTTGAAAACAATGGTGATATACATGCATACAGTACAACAAACCCAGATAAGACTAAATCAAACAGTGGATTCCCTCCACCGCTGACAGAAGGCATTCTATCCATATGAAGCTGTTCAGACATTAAATTATGTGTAGACCTTGTACAATTGTTGCAGCCAAAACCAAACTATTTCAGAGAAAAGCATTCACTATTACTAGTTTTTTTTCAGATAGGCAAGCAGACTTAGGCCAGATCGATGCATCCATGTCATTGGGTGATTCAATAAAATCACATGTTACGTTTCTTTTCCATTATTTCTACACCTTACTTTTTTCTACATCTGAAATGCAAATAAAAGCAAGGATAAATATTATCGCTTGCAGACAATGAATAATCGTAGAGCATTTGATTCAGCTCAAGTTAAAGTAAAATCTGTTTAGCGAACAGTTTAAACAATCAGTAGTCCCTTTTAGTGTTCCATTCTAAACACAGACTCTCAGTGATCAGTAGGTTATCTCACCTCCTTCCCTGTCCCTGGCCCGGTGTGTGTGGACAGCCTTCGCTCTACTGTGGCCTGTGGTGTCAATGTGTTTGTTTTCGGGGCTGTCAGACCGCCTGAGCACTTTGCAGGGTGGAGTGGCATCCGAGGAGTCTCGCGTCTTCTCATGGCGGTGGTCCCCTCCTGGATGGCTCTTGGATGAGTATTTGAGAGTCTGTAAAAACACATATCAATGATGCTGAATTACACATTTGAACTACCTATACAATATTGTTCTGATCAAGACAATGTGATGGGTGTCGAGTGTAACTATACAACTGCTGTGTCAAAGTTGTCTTACACATCAATGCTCAATTTTAACTATCGATTTGGAGTAGTGATCCTTGTGTATAGCATTACATGCGTTTGTGTAAACCTGATTATAGCCTAGCAGCTGTCAAATATACATACTGCAACATAGGTGTACATTATTGTTAGTCATTATTACTGATCATCAGATGTGGGGCAAGTCAATGCTGCTCCTTATTACACATGATCCGTACTGTTTGTCATTAAATGTTTCGATGAATTGAATACACAGGACCCTAATGGAAACAAGCCATAGTGCTATCTTGGGTTTAATCCTTTTAGCATCCTTTTGAATTGAACTGTACTTTGTGCTTTTTTTTGTTGCAGACTGTTAATAAAGTATTCAATCAAGCAAACGTCAAGTTGTTGTTTTCGCTCATCTTAGCCATATATCTACCCAAGTATTTTAGGTCAGCAAATCAATTCCAGTTATTAGAATTGCGGATTTGTAGTGTTGCAATAGCAAGTCTCGTGTGCATAGTAGTTCACCCCCAAAAATACTTATTTTCTATCAATTACACATCCCATGAAGCCTTGAATTCATGGAGACATTTTTGTTTTTGTTGTCACATTCCTAAACCAATAATTTATTCCTAAACCAATAATTTGATGACCGTGTCATCATCGGTCAGTAGGAGAATCAATAGAAAATAAGTCATTTTAGGGGTGAACTACTCCTTTTAGGGAGGTTTTGAGTATATAAACACAATGCTGTTACATTGCGGACAGGCCTTATCAGACTGGCTAACCCAGTAGGCTACCATTAGCCAAGAGGAGCTCTGATAAAAGTCAATCCTAATAAGAAACGTCGGATTCGACGCTTAAAGTTGATTTCTCAGCGTATTTCTTAACCACACGTTTCTGAAACTTAACATTTGGCAGAGTTTGGTGGTCAAATTCCAACGCCAACAACACCTACTTTTGGTGTTATTTTGCGCACTGGATGGGGCCTGTTGTGCTCTGTGGAAGCCCGAGCCTACCGGAGTGTCCATTTTAATCTGTGTTGCCAGGTTTCGTGAGAGGAAAAAGCAACGAGGTCTACGAAAACAAGCCCAAAAGAAGCGAATATGGGCCGGATACATGATAGGTGGCACTAGGGACATCTGGGCACTTCGATGTAAAATTGTCTATTTTGTCCAAAATGTGAAAACAAAAAAAAAGGTCTTACGTAATGTTAATTAAACATGGTGTGAACATGCACGGTACATCATTATAAGACTTATATTGTCCCAAAATGACTATATATATATATACACAGGTTTTGTAGCAATTGTAGAAATATTAGACCTTGATTGTCTAATGTTTAAGCATGATCTAATCATGTATACTTTGGACTATTTTTCAAATATTACATTCTTAACGTTTTGGACAAAATAGCCAATATCGAGGTGCCCAAATGTGTCTACTGCCCACCTATCCTGTTACCCTGGCACAAAACATTTTCAGATAGGGGGGGTTAGGGACAAATGCATATTCATTTGGGGGTCCATGAGTCATGACATGCAAATATGTGAGAACCACTGGTTTAAAATTTTAAAAAAATAGGAAGCAAGCCCAAATAAGCAACTAAACTTAAAAAACAAGCCCCCCCCAAAAAAAATCGCAACCCATGTTTACAAGCAACTTTACAGAAAAATAAGCCCCAAGTCGCTTATAATAAGCGGACATGGCAACGCTGCATTCTAATCTTATTTTGTCGCTAGCATCGCTAGCAAGAAGCTAAGCTAACAAGTACCTGATAGGGCTGAGAGTCTCTTCGGTCACACCTGGGGAGAAACAAACAGAAAACAGGAAAAACAGCAGGTGAATGAGAAATGTTTCCACTGAATGTCAACGTCTGCAAAAACAGCCCAAAGTGGCCGCAACAAGCTGAATGGTGCAAGTTTTCTAACAGCCACTTATTTTGGTTTAGAATAAAAAATGGCGGCCCTGGCTGTCAGAGCGCAGCTAGAGAGAGAGAGAAGAGGAGAAGGAAAGGAGGACAAAATGTAGAGTAAATAAAAAGGGATATAAAAGAGGTGTTTACCCATCGCCGAGTCTCGGTTGTTTCCTTGCATACATTACCATCAATGCCGTGTTAGTGTGTTTGGAGTGGGGGGTGTGAAAGACTAGACACTTCTCTGGTTTGATGCAGCAGCAGCGACCTCAGACCGTCACTTATTTCAGCCTAGCTGCTGTGGTGGCTTGTTTCTGTTGCTTTGAGCTACAGTGGAAAAGAGCGCCATCTAGCTGTGGGTTGCAGTGGTGGAAAAGGTACTCAAATGTTGTACTTAAGTAAAAGTATCAATACTAGTAATACTCTGTTACAAAATGTACCTGAGTGAAAGTGCAAAAGTATTGGTATCAAAATACAAACGTAGAAAGTACTCAGTATGCAGAATGTCCCATTACAAGTTTTCAAATGTATACAAATCTTTTGAAAATAGCAGATCTACAAAAGCTCACAATCGGAAAGCTCACACAAGCTGCTTGTGGATCGGCTTGTAGATCAGCTATTTTCAAATGGCTGAAATGTATATAGGGCTGTAGTGGTCAATGTAATGTAATAATGTATAATAATGTAGTAACTAAAGTTTTCAAATAATTGTAGTGGAGTAAAAGTACAATATTTGCCTCTGAGATGTAGCGGAGTAAAAGTAAAAGTATTGGAAATTGAAAATACTTAAGGAAAGTACAAATACCTCAGAATTGTACTTAAGTACAGTACTTGAGTACATGTACTTAGTTACTTTCCACCACTGGTCGTGTTCAGTTCATAGTGGTTTGAGTGGTTTTGAGTGAGACGGGTATTGGTCTGTGATACATGGAGAAAGAGCGCCATCTAGTTGTGGGTTTGTGTCTGTGCTTTCACTTCATAGTGTGGTTTGAGCTGCGCTACAGTGGAAAAGAGCGCCATCTAGCTGTAGGTTCTTTTAAATGCGTCCCCACTCGGCCCAACTAATCAGTGTTCATTCTGACAGGCAGCAATAGTCATAGTCTTTTGAATACATTTTCATTTAGTTTTAGTGATCTGAAAAGTTTTTGTTTTAGTCTTGTGATCACAAGAAAAGAGGAAATTACATACCTGGCTTGCATTTTAGAGGCAAATCTTTCCAGTGAAAAAATGGCAACAAAAGTAATCAAAAAAGTCAACCAAAGAACAGGATTTTTGTACAGGATCTCCTCTCTGGTCAGTAAGAATACATTGAGGACCCATCCAATGTCACTTCGACTATGCATGCACCTCATGGTACCATAGATGGCACCACAAAGGCCTTAAAACAAGGCTCCAGACATCCCAAAATAAACTGGTCAGGCTACTGCTTGGCCTTACATCTACAACTCATTTAAACCCTGCTCACTTTGCTAGGGTGGGATGGCTCAGGGTAGAGGACAGCAACTTGCAATGGGCCTGGTCTACAAGATACACTACACCACAAAGACACCCATGTACCTGTCGAACTACTTCAAAAACGGCAATGAATGTCAACACCAGGAGCTCCACAAATCACGTTCAACCCAGATTTGGCTATAACAAGGGATTAAATCCGTTCTACTGCTATGCCACAAAAATGTGGAATGCCCTACCAACAGTTATAAAAACATGTGAATCCTTACTCTTCTTCAAAACCGCTCTAAAGGAGCACTTACAGGTGGCTGCAATTCGGAACTGGCCCCTGTAAAAAGTCAAAGCCTACCCCCCCCCCCCCCCCCTCTGGGCTGAGCCTTCCGGTTACCGCTAAGATAACACAAAGAAAAAACAGAATTGAAACTTTTAAAACCATTTTAAATATAAAAACCAAAAAAAAAGTATTTAATACTCACAAATACTGTGAATCTAAATTACATATCTATCACTAACTTTGAATATAACTGCATGTGTGTTATATTCATTACTGATCTGGCTTTCAAATTGTTTTTGACTGATGGGCAGCACTAACTTTTTTTAATCAAAAAAGGTTGTCCAATCTATATGGTAGAGTATGTTAATATAATATAACTTATAAAATTGGTGTGGTTGTATTTTGTCTCCCTGCTCTTCTATTGAGACATTTATATTGTGTCAAAGGTCATGTCTCACCTAGACATAGTGGATTTCACGCACATTTTGACCTGATGGTCAAGATTCAATTTATCCCCTGAGCAAGCAGACAGGCTCAATTAGCTCAATGGTAAAATTGTCAGCACTTGCGCAGGAAACCAGGTTAAATTCCGGGGTAGAAGAGGAAAGTTACATAGTGCAGCTTTAATTCTAGTAAATTAAGGGGCAGCCAGGAATTGAACGCAACTTAGCCAGACTATTGGCAAGCACACTAACAACTCAGCTAAATAGTGTAACCTATCCACAAGTTTCCTAGGGCATTGTGGGCATCACTTCCTGTCGATTTGATCAGGTTTCAGTGATCAAATCGACAGGAAGTGATGCCCACAATGCCCTAAGAAACTTGTGGATAGTCAAGGACTAAAGAGCCTTGGTCATTAGGTTTCCCTTTCAGGAAGTGTGGGCCCCCATTCACCAAACAAGACATGGTCTAATAACGGCATGGCTTCCATGTGGATCTCAGACTACATGTGACCAGTCTATGATATCTTACAATTTACAATTTAGGCATTTAGCAGACACTCTTTATCCAGAGGGACTTAAAGTAAGCAAGGTAAACACATACATCAAATGCATAGAGACAGTGTAGTGCCTCAGTAATCTAGGATGGATCATAGGTAAACCCAATAACCTAGCATCAGTCTAAACAGTATAATATCACAAAATAAATAATCTGTACATTGAAATGATAGAAACCAGGTCAACAAATGAACCTGGCATCTGTCTAAATAACCATCCATCTAAATTACATTTTAACCTTTGCATAAGACTGCATGGTCGTCAAGGCTAGATAAAGTGCTACGGGCTAAGGTGGAGTCTGAAGAAGTGAGTTTCCAGATTACATAATGACACATCTTTCCATGACGTATTATTACCCCAGATTTGGGTACGGTTTCAGGCTTTGTGTGACATCTCGTAACTGAGGATAGTTGTGGGATGATTCTGAGCACATCATCAAAGAGATACTATGAAGTAAAGTGGGTGCATGTGACTTTTCAATGTGTCTCATTAAACTATTAACAGAGTCGAAGATAACATAGTTGACACTTACCACCATTTTGTTGCCTTAACTCCATGTGCAAACCTCAAACTAAATGTCAGAATTATTATGGATTTTCATCATTTATTTTAAATGCAAGAAATATCACAATAGAATTGACAAATAATTAATCTACTGGTGCATCCTAATTTTTTTGGCCAGGAATAACATTTTTGCCAGGAGGAGAAGGTGTCTTACTCTAACATGACCTGCAGGGGGCAGTAATTAATGCATTTCCGAACTGTGATTGTGAAAGCCCAGAACTCACCTGTCAGGAACTCAGTTGTCATAACATCAGTGGTGTGTAAACTAAAGTAACTAAATACATTTACTCAAGTACTGTACTTAAGTACCATTTTGAGGTACTTTTACTTTACTGGAGTATTTCCAATTTGCAATACTTTTACTTCTACTCCACTACATCTCAGAGGCAAATATTGTACTTTTACTCCACTACAATTATTTGAAAACTTTAGTTAGGTTACTAGTTCATTTATAGATTTGAATTATTATTACTAAACATACATTAACCATTTCAGCCCATTAAAACTTTAGCTATTTGAAATAAATAGCCAATCTACATGCTCACAGGTGTCTCACTCTAAGATGACCTGCAGGGGGCGGTATTGAATGCATTTTCCGAACTGTGACTGTGAAAGCCAGAAGAACACACCTGTCAGGAACTCAGTTGTCATAACAAATACTGATACATTACATATTTCATTTGTGCAGTGGTGGAAAAAGTAAAACATTAAAAAAGGATCAATACTGCAATATAGAAACACTCTGTTACAAGTAAAAGTCCGGAATTCAAAATGTAGCTACCTATAAATAGGACTATGCACTTTAAAAAAAACACATTTAGGTTTTTTTTTAAGTTAGGGGTGTACAATGGTTGGTCCACAATATTACTTTTCTTTAAGTGAACTTCCATTACTGTGATGACCACTGTGACCACACCGCCCACTTCACACTGGGTGTGATTTTTACTTTACTGGAGTATTTCCAATTGTCAGTATTTTACTTCTACTCCACTACACCTCCAAGGCAAATGTGGTAGGCCTACTTTTACTCCACTACAATTATTTGATTGAAAACTTTAGTTACTACTAGTTACTTTGATTTTGATTATTATTATTACAAAACATACAGTAACCACTTCAGCCCTATATAAATTTCGGCCATTTGAAAATCGTAGCTTTAAGTATATTTTGATACCAATACTTTTGTAGCCTATTTTTACTCAAGTCCATTTTGAATTACTGTCCGGTAATTCCATGTACTGTAAGTAACATTTTTCCCACCACTGAGGCTACGTTATTGTCCAAATAAAATTATGCAGGAGCCGGCATTGTCTTTACTTGTTTGGGAGAAGAAGGCGGGGCTACCGGGTGATTGATAAGCTCAAGCAACGAATAAAAGAAATACAGAACTCAACCGTAGTCCGTAGCAATGTCTTCAAAGAATGGGAACCAATGAGAGAAGAGATCTAGGAACTACGCGTGTACATCACGGCACATCATCCAGGGTTGCCATGTCCGCGTATTATAAGCGACGTTGGGCTTGCTTTTCCTGTAAAGTTGCTTGTAAACATTGGAGGTTGCGCTTTTTTGGGGCTTGCCGCTTGTTTCTAAAGTGTAGGTGCTTATTTGGCCTTGCTTCCAAAAATAATAATTATTTTAACCAGTGGTTCCCAAACATTTTCATGCAAGGACCCCCAAATTAAGATGTATTTGTCTGCAGACCCCCCCCCCCCCATCTGAAAATGTTTTATGCCAGGGACCCCCATACAAGATTTGTGTTTGGAAATGTTTCAAAAAATATTCCGGGTTTTTCTCATTTTCTTCAATATTTTATTGAAAATAGCAAATCTACAAGCTCGCAAAGTGATGCGATGCGAGGCGTCGTGAGCTTTCCCATAGAGATTTCCGAAAATATTTATATTAATTATTTAAGCCTGGAACCGAGACTGATAAAACACTTGATTCTGTGATTTGTTTTTTGTTGAATATTTAGTATGTTACATACTATATTTAATATTTATGTGTTATGGTCATGACTCGTGATTCACCAGGAGTCTGGATGGCTTGGTTCCAGGCTTAAAATAATTTATATAAATATTTTCGGAAATCTTTATGGGAAAAATGAATGGGCTTTCTATCTGTGGAACCAGAAAATGGCCCCAGCCAGCCCTGCTATGCCCCGCTTCTTTTTGGGCTATGTTTTCATAGACCTGGCTGCAGTGCTTATTTCTATCACACAATCTGGCAACAACGTGTGACACTGACAAGGCGTATCGTTTAGAGTAAAATGGGTCGCTGACGGAGAGATCGCTGCTCCTCAAATCACGGCGTTGAAATAGTTTAATGAATTGACGTACAGTGTATACAATACGTCCATACGTCTCGTTTCCCCGAGGGATATTTAAAGCAACATTCTTCCGACAAGTATTAAGAGGCTTGTTTCTTTCTTTCTTCACCGACCCGCCAAGCCACAGTGAGTATCAATGATACACCGCATCTCCCAACTTATATTCACGCTGTTGTGTTGTTGTTACTGTGAGGCTACTACACACGTTTTGCTACACACTTGTGTGCAGAGGTCCTGGTGCAGCAAATAACGCAAAATAATCACAAAAAAACTGAAATAAACATCTAATAATAAACAATAGACAAATCTACATTCATTTTGTGTTTATTGGATCAAGATTTTGACTTTTACTTTCGTAGCTATAAAAATGTCAAAATCGATAAAATACATCTGTGATAGTCTTGAACACACACACACACACACACACACACACACACACACACACACACACACACACACACACACACACACACACACACACACACACACACACACACACACAGGGAGTAAAACGGGTACGGCATCCATCCCTCGCACCTCAACAACCAATGTGAGTTAATTTACACACTGTTGGACAAGCACTGGTCCTGATGAAGCAATAGAACAGTGGTTCTCAAACTTTTTCATGTGAAGGACCCCCAAATTGACACTTACTAGCCCGTGGGTGGACCCCCATTTGAAAAGATACGCCAGGGACCCCCATAAGAGAAGATTTTTACGGCTCTAGCAGTGATTCTCAATCATTGTAATTTAAGGACCCCCCCAGTTTGACATGCATTAGGCTACGGACCCCCATTTAATGGCTTTTCTATCTCTGGGAGCCCAATAATTCATATTGTAAAATCAATGTTAATTTAACTCTGAGAGTGTACAAATGGAACCAAATGGACCATTTGTTGCCAATCTATCATTTAGCTGGGGACCCCCTGGAACGCCCTCAAGGACCCCTAGGGGTCCCCGGACCACACTTTGAGAACCAGTGAGTTAATTTACACACTGTTGGACAAGCACTGGTCCTGAAGCAATAGAATACAGAGCTCTTGTAATGTGCACGCCAGTGACGCCACGCACGGCAAAGTCAAGTGTGTGTGTGGTGACACGGAGCTTGTCACTGGCTGACAGCGCCAAGCCACACAAGTCACAGTGGGACACACACAGTGGTGGAAAAAGTAACATTTTTTTTTACTTAAGTAAAAGTAAATGTATAAGTAAATATCCGGTATTCAAACTGTACTTGAGTAAAAGTACAAAAGTGTTTGCATCAAAATATACTTCAAGTACTAAAATAAGTACTCGTTAGGCAGAATGTCCCATTTCATACTGTACGTTTTCAGAATGTATAGAAATCTTTCGAAAATAGCAGATCTTCAAACTCACCAAGCGTTGCATCGTGATGCATTTTGAGCTTGTAGATCGGCTATTTTCAAATGGCCAAAATGTATAGGCCTATTAGAGCTGAAGTGGTTAATGTATGTTTTGTAATAATATAAAATCTACTAAGTAACTAGTAAAGTTACTTAGTTACTATATAATTATAGTGGAGTAAATGTACTATATTTGCCTCTGAGATGTAGTGGAGTAGAAGTAAAAGTACTGAAAATTGGAAATACTTCAGTAAAGTAAAAAATACCTAAAAATGTTACTTAAGTACAGTACTTGAGTAATTGTACTTAGTTACTTTACACCACTGGGAGTCACAGTGGAACAGTCTGTATTTGGAGGGCAGTTTCAATAGAGCTTAACCACTTTCAAGTTTCAACTGGACATGGGTTACAACTGTACTGTGACCACTTTTCCTGTATACACCAAATCTCTTCGTCAAAAATAGCCGATCTACAAGCTCACAGTGCATCCCAATGCAAGGCATTGTGAGCTTGCAGATCGGCTATTTCTGGCTAATGTCCCCCCCCCAGTATAGGGACACTGCCTGGGGGTCAAGTGGTTAAAATGTTTTCTCACACTTGCACTTACTACTTTATTACCACATAATGTGGTACATCATGTGTAACGCACTTAAGGTTGTGTATATTGACAATGACAATAAGTTGGTTTATGCACAGTTTCTCCCCTACTTATCAGATAGTCAAGGGTCAAGAAAATGCAAACATAATTATTTCCAGTTGGCATTCCCATATTTGATAACGTATAATTCACATTACACACACCCACTCCACCACTTACCCATTTGAATTGGAAGTTGAACTTGATACTACAGTCATGTGCTGTTACTGAAAAATAGTTTTGTGTTTTTCTTTTTTCCATGCGTGATTTGTTTACCTTGAAACAAATGGTGATTGCAGCTGTCCTTGGACTTTCTGGAGCAGATGTTAATAATATCCCTGATGTTAAGGGACAGGGGTTCTTGCTGTCCTGGTTTTATTTTTCCACAAGGCACTGACATGCTAGTGGGGTTTCAGAGTTGCATCCTTCAGTACAGTTGCAGGTCAGATCAGTCGGCCAATGGCGATGAAGAATTAAACTCACTCTCAGCCAAAATTGTCATAATGCCCAGTCTATGAGTTCGAATGTGTTGGCTAATATTGTTGGAGCTTATTAGCTGTTCTTCTGACGTCTGAGTCTCTTTGGACTGCTCCACAGTATGCCTGCTCCGGCTGTGAGAAACTGACCGAGGATGACCTTCTTAAACGACTATTTGAATGCCCAAAACCAGAGTCTCTGGAGAGGAGACACAATGCCAGTGTTTACTCTGACAAAACCTTGATGGGTTTTTCCTCAGCAGTTTTGGCTAGCTCTTTCTACTCTCACCGGGAGTAGCCTCGTTCTTCTTTTACATCTTGACAAGAGGAGGTGGGAGGCCTTTGTCCTGCATTCCAATGAGCAGCCATTCTCTTGGGGTGATTCTGATTGTAGGTGAATTAGTCCACTTAATTACTTTGGCTTGCATTCACGTTTAGCAGTGGATTTAAGTGCAGGTGTGTTATTATCATGGCTGTTATTGTAAAGTGTCTTGTGTCAAAGACTATTCCATGCTCAATACAAATAGTCTGAAATTTAACTTTTTTTGTGGTCTCTTCAGTGAGTGGAACGCAAAGAGGAACTTCAGTTACATATTGACTTGGTCTGTAATATTCACACGCTTGGCAGCTGCGGGGCTAGCAGGTGTGTGTCAGGGGGATGTTTGGCCACGTTCTTCTATGCACGTTTGTATATGCAGTGCACAAGTGCACTAGTATGGAAGTGGAGGCAGCCAAGGTTAGGGTGGGGTCAGACGAGGCTCGGTTTTGGAGGGACACTGCCCTGTGTGGTTGTCTGAACAGGTGGCTACGAGCTTGCAGCCGCGCATAGCTCACATTCCCAGGGTTTTGTTCCTAGAGCAGAGGGTCACCCAGTCGGGGGAGGGAGGTCTGGGAACTTGTGTGCAAGGCTCAACTCCCAGACTTTAATCTTAGCAACCTGCTGATTGAGACAAAACACTTCCTGTCATGATATGACATCTCACTGGACCACTCCTCCCTTCTAAGCCCCGAATGGTCTTATTGAAGAAGGGCACTTTAGACTTTTAGCCTGCCTTGACAGGAAGGTAATCATAAGATGCCCTCGCCTGTGGCTTTGGTTGATGCGCTTGCCCTCTCGGATAAGCTTGGGCAACAAAAAAAAGCCAAGTGATAATTTGTTTATAGTGAAGGATTAACCATGCGCACATTGACAGTGTGTGCTGGGCTGAGTGCTTTTTGTTTTATAGATAGATCCTGCACACAGAGCTACGCTGGATTTTAGACTTATTTATTCATCTATGGTGGCTTTTTGTTAGGTCAATTAAAGAACACCAGTTAGTTAATTCCATATAGACAAAGACTCATCACCTGCTATGTGATGTTATTCCAAGACGCATGTGCAACTCAAAACTCATCCCAGTTATTGTTGCATTGGGCATATGGCTTATGTATGGGATATAATTAACTAGGTGTTTAGGGAACAGAACTAAATGAAAAATACATCAGAAATACATTACACACATAGGACCATTACCATGCCAACTTTTTATTGTTGTTTTTAGGACATGGGCTATAATGGCATATGGTTTGTAGGTCTATAAAGTTGTTTATGCCCAGTCTAGGGGTGTCACAACATGAAAAGGGTCCCATCTTCCCACATCCCAAGCAGACACAAAGACAATTGATCAGAAAGTGGATTTATATTAATACATTATATCAAAGAAGATTGAAAGAATAGAGCTTGCAGGGTGGACCCACACCAGCATAACAAACAAAACGGAGCACAGTATACTGTATGTGGGAACTGGGATGAATCCAGTGCAGCCTTGAAATACCAAAGAAACCAAAACACATCACCCTCCTCAACTCCCTACCTAACATAAACATGAGAAAAAGAGATTTAGCTAAACTTGGAATCCACCCCTAGCTCAAAAAGAAGTAAACAAATATATTTGATAGACTAATCAAACACAGCTTGAAAGTGTCAATTGAATCACAAAATGAATAAACACAGAGTAGAAGAATTACACAGAGTAATCCACGTTCAAACAAGCAGTGGCAAGTGGTAACCTTCATTTTCTTGATGGAAACATTTTGGAGATGGTTTGTAATGTGTGTGTTTCTTTCTATCTATATCTAATGCCCTTCTCTCTTGAGCAATAGCTTGTAAATGTTGCCTCCCCTTTGTGGGGAAGAGTTTATGGAGTTTAGCACTGCCAAAACGAACTCCTTTAATGGCCAGGCCAGGTTGTGATAATGATAAGGCCTGGCTCACCCCTTTCTGAACACCTTGGTCTTGGACGTGACTGTGAATCAGAGGCTGATTTCTCCTTCTGCTTTTACCTCTGTGTGCAGACAATATGCCAGCTAAGGCCTCGGCAAACCCGGATGCACTCCGTGGGAGTTGTTATGCACTCACTGACTCTAGTATTCAAATGTATAAAGTTACTGAAGCAGTTCAAACACGTGAGAAGAGGTCATCAGAAGGTCCTGGCGTTCAGCACTGAGCAATGTTTCAACATCATTAGCTCATGAGCTCTCTCTTCGCCTCTTGACTGTTGTGTTTCTGCAACCCTCCACACATCTGGTGCTGTGCTGAGAACACTGTCCTGCTGACATATTTAGTTGAACTTATTTAACTATTCAGCCCCCAGCTAAACTTAGTAATTCTGAATATCACAGCACTGTCACAGTTGCCCCTTTCAGTACACGCTAAGGCAAGTTCACTGAGATATATAATGGCACATTTTGTCTACAACCTCTTCTAGTGTGGATATTGAGGAAGAACTTTTACTCAAAGATCATCTTTTGAGTGAATACACCGGCTTACTGTTATCATGTCAAATTGATCAACATGAACAGAGAGTTTGAGACGCCCATCCGACCATAAATCCATTCAGGCTCTATTACTCCATGGCATCACTAATCTCCATTGTGAGCCTGCGACCGACTTGGTGTGCTTATTGCCAATGTGCTGATCATGGAGGGAGAGATTAAGGTTGTGCACTTGTGTTGCTCTGGGAGGTTTGGAGTCGATGAGAGTCCTCATGGCTAAACAGCCCCTTTCTCCCCCTGGTGTTTGTTGGGTTACTGCCAGTCCCTGGAAGCTGTGATACCAGTTCTGGAATGAGCCCACACAGCACAAGTCAGCCATAAGACACCAGAGGTGGCTTCATTAGATTGCAGCCAGTGCACATAAAATGCTTTGCTCACCCCGCAGGCATGCTGCTCTCGCTCACTACGACCTGAGTGACTCCTGACTTCTGGGCAAACAGTGGCGTTATTAAAGCAATGGTCATGGGAAAGTATAGCAGGCTGTAAAGCCCCCAGGGAGAAGGTTAATCTATACACAGTGTTATGGTATAAGAACTAGACCTACGTATAGGGTTTAAGTGAGGTGGTTTGGTTCAGTCCTTACTCCTTAATGAGACGAGGGCTACTACTGAAAAAAGAGGAGTTCAGCTTCAGTCGTGATCTTAGTATAGGGAGTTGTGTTACTCTCCATTTTGTGTCAATCTTTTTGACAGGATTAATCAGTTCTGTCAACCAAGTAAATATAACTTTTGATTGTCAGAATGACACTTCAGAACCCCTTTGATAAGGAACTTGAATAGAGTTGTTTATTTTGCAGCTAAAATGGAATTGTAGCTTTTAACAGACATGCTTTTATTAGCTTGTAGGCAATTTGTCAGTGTAGTCTGTGTAGGCTACTAGTATTACATAGTTAGTGATGCAGAAGGCACACCTGATGGACGTCAAGCTTATTTGTCACACGCTGTTTTATTTATGAGGGTTTCCATGCCTAGCATTACAACGACTACTATTCCCCTTATGGCTACTACCCTGTGAATAATTCAACTCACGGTACTAGGGAACAGAAATAGGACTAACTGTAAACCTGTTTATGTGGCTGCGTCTGACAAATCACAGTAACCAAAGAGGTTTCATCGAACCCCAGTGCACTTTACTGTACTGTACAATATTTAATTAATTTTAAAACAAATTGCATCACGCTGTTTATGGACCATGGGTTGACATACTATGTCTCAGCATTGGCATGCTTTCTCTTAATTTCCTTTTACACAATTCACAATTACACAACCATGTGCTGTATATGTTTATTTGCTGAAATCAGACCAACAATGAGTAGGGGCAAGGAGAGAGAAAGACATGTTATGAAATTGCACTTGAAGTACACACACACTGAATTGTACTTTCACTTTCAATATCAATATTTAATGCCGCACATCACTTATTAAAATATAGGCTAGCTATCACAAATATAATACTGTGCAGCACTTCCCTTGTAAAAAATTAATACAATCAGTGTCAAGCAAGCCAGTCTAGTTAGTTCATGTTGGGCTTTAAAACATGGCATGAGCTATGACATTGATTGATTTTACTGCCCTTTGCCACTTGACTTGGCCTCTTCAAGTCTGTGTTGTCAGCACAAACCCACTCTGTTTATTGTTAGCAGATCAGCCATACAAGCCTTTTACATTGCTGCCTGTCAGTAGTAGTGTGTATCAAGTGCTTTATTAACGGCCACAAGGCTGCCGTCTTCATTTAGCCTGTGTTGATATTCTGTGTGCCCTCCCCTGAATGCTTGTTTACCGAAACGCCCCTGTGACTGTCTTCAATGGCTGCAGTGATACACGTTTAGAAGGCATTTGTAGAATCGGCCTCAGGTCTTAATGGGTTAAGTGAGTCCTGTCCATCGTCATTGGAGTGTGCGGTCTCTTCCTGAGAGAAGTAGTGAGTTTTATTTTGTCTTCATGTACATTATCTTGCCAACAGCACCTCAATTATTTTTTAAAGGTCTTTACATGGTAGCAAACAAGGGCACATGAGAAGGTGGTGTTGTGGAATGGAATGGAACGGAACTAGGCCTCGTCTTGAACTATCTGTGTGTGGTTGACCAGTCAGCTCTCTGATTCCATCATTTGCCTTTTGTCTGCCGGCAATGGTTCGTGCTTCCATCGCCTGACCCCTTTTGACTAGTCCTTGGTTGTGGTAAAATACATGTGTGCAGCAAGTGTAGCGGAGCCCAGTGATATTTACCTTTTTAGATTTTTTATCTCTGTAAAGCTTGTGTCATTCAACTTCTTTTTAGATGTGGTTTGGTTATCATATTGGAGGCCCTGTCTGTTCGGATCAGCTGGGCTCGCCGAACTGAAAAAAATAAAAAAATAAAAACGGTGGACAGACGACATACTGCTACCGAACACTTGTGGATCTTTCTGTTGAAGGAAAATAAGGAAGTTATTTACTTTTCCCTTTAGAGGTGTTCCAACATTCGGGACTTGGTGTAGTAAAACACGCGTCACTTCCCCAAAAATATGCTTTCAGGTCACCTACTGTACACAACTGGCTTCAAACATCGGCCATGAAAATACAATCCCATACCGATTGTGCTTTTTGAAGACCATACAGATTATCTTCCACAGGCCGCCATGTGTCTTACCAGTAAGTTGCCATCAATGTTGTACAGCTGGATATTAAACAGACAGCATTTTCCTTCCAGTGATACATAAACAATGCAAAAAAAAAAGGTCCACCATAATTTGAGGCCAGAGCATTGCCAGAGATGTAATTTGGCATTCACCCTGATGCATCCTCAAATCCAAACAACCACAATCATTCTCTTCTAAGCAACATGTGTTGCTCACATATCAAAGAACAGACTTCTCTACCACGTTAGCTCTTAGCTTGCCACTAATTGCTGAGTAACCGTGTAGCAAGACCTTCTTTAGTGCAGTCTTTTGGCTCTGGTGCAATTAAAGTGTGATATTTATAGGGCCATGGTTTTTTTTAGAGGATTGATATTGTGTGTGTGTGTGTGTGTGTGTGTGTGTGTGTGTGTGTGTGTGTGTGTGTGTGTGTGTGTGTGTGTGTGTGTGTGTGTGTGTGTGTGTGTGTGTGTGTGTGTGTGTGTGTGTGTGTGTGTGTGTGTGTGTGTGTGTGTGGTGTGCTGGGGACTCTTATCATGCAGTTATTTGATCACTTGAATTTAAATATAATTTTGATAGCTATTATTCTTAAGGGTGTGGCTTACATGCTTTGTAGGTTCACTGGGCTTGTTGATGGTATGTTGTTTTTCATATTAAAGGGCTTCTAAACTACCTATCTTGGTGGATGCCAACAGTTTAACCTACCGGTACTTTAATAAGTGGCCTTAATAACTTCATGTGATCTTTAGTAATGAGGCTCCTATGGCATTGGGCTGGATTATTAATAACAATGCTTGAAACCAACACTAAATTAATTAATTCTATAGGTTGACACGACTTTGCACTTGATCATCCTCAGTCATCTTGATCCAGTTTAGCATTGGTTTAGCACCATTGTCCAAGGCTTATAGACATCTGCTGTTCCATTCGAAGAAAGGTCTTTAGCTGAAGCTGAGTGGCATTTGTTTTCTTCTCCTCTACAATGCCTGCATCTTCAGCATGTTGGCTTCAATAGATGGGGGAGGACCAGGTTAAATGATTGAAGTTTAAAACTTTCTGTGGGGGCAGGGAGCTGGTGCACAGATGCATGCGAGACAGCCGTGTGGTTCCCCATGCCCTGTGTCCAGGACTGGTCTTCGCGCAGTGGGAGACAGCAGTGTGGGTGTGGGAGTGGAGTGGGAGTGGGGAAAAAAGGGATTCTTACCCAGTGGTTTTCAGCCCTTTTCATTATCAAGGTCCATTATTTATTCGGCATTTGAGCCACGGACCACCATTTGATGAGAATCTCAGACCCAAGGCTTCGAATATTTTGTTGTCGTTTGATACGATTTTGTCCACAATTCCATGCTGTGTTGATGTTGGTACCATAGGAGAGATAACAGGCAAGAGTTGATCAAAATAACAATTATTCTAATCTACATTCTCTAATTGTGTGGACTGCTTGTAAATTAAGTAATGCAGATGTTTGACAATAATGTAACTCTTGATGGTTTCATTTTACGCTCTCAAGAGTTAAAAGGTCTATAAGGGTCCATTTGGTTACCAACTCTTCCATCATTTAGCTGGGGACCACCTGGAACCTCCTCAAGGACCACTGGTGGTCCCCGGACCACTGGTTGAGAACCACTGATCTAACCAACAGGGAAACCTACAGTATACTGATGTGACTGATGTAGCTACACCACTGGGGAGAGGTTTCCAAATCTCAGCCAAAATTTAACAATTATCTTTACATTTACAATAAAGTTTTGTGTTGTGGTAGAAGGGGTGGAGGCAAGATACAGTACCAGGAGGACATAATGTCATTTTCCTCTCCCAACTCACTCTTACACTCATTATAATATACGTGTTGTTTGACCTTCCATAAGTCATAATCACTTGAGTGCTTAGGCCCACCTGAAGTTTTCTTTCTGCTTTTCAAGAATTAGGCCTATATTTATAATCAGACAGGGCCTGACTTTATGCAGTCAGCAGGAAGTACTACCAAAGAAGACATCTCATTCCTCTCCGTACTCAAGCAGACACAAATGCTTACTATAATGAGTCTTTGCCATGTCTGGCATCCGTCAGTCTTTCTCTCAGTTTCCGGTGTCGTCGGGCTCAAACTGAAACAAAACGGCTCTTGTCTGTTTTCATTTTTAAGCTGTCCCTTCTTCAGCCACTGGTCTGTGATCCGTCTGACCATCAGTGGTCTTTGTCATGGTTAGAAGAGGAGGATGGAGACGGAAGGATGGATTCAGAATGAGACGGAGGGGGACAGAGGCTGATGACTTGGCCTCTCTGCGTCCAGTAAACAAAGGAGTATTGTGTGCCAACACAGCCGAGAGCAACACATAGCCTACAGTACTAGCTCCTGTAGCCTGACAGGGATGTGTTGTTCTGTTAAAGAGCCCTGGGGCCTTCTGGAGCTTTGCAAACACACACTTTCTGAGATTACACCAGTTAATGGCTGAGATCCACAACTGCAGAAGGTTCAAGAGAGCCAAGAATGGGAATCATCACCTATCCACCTACAGTATCCTGTCCAACTACTGAGTCCCATAGGAAACAGTGGAACAGTGGTCTTAATTTGCGGTTGAATTAGCATAACAAGGCTTGTTCCTGTGATTCTGTAAGCCACCCACTCCAGTCTGAAAGTCAGGAGGGTTCAAAGAGTCGAGGTTATGAAAGGGTTGCCTTCATAATGCATCATTAAATATAGAGAGGGAGACTTTCTTTCAAAATATGTTCTACCATTATTACATTGATATCCTCAATAATGACTGGTGGCCTGAAAGCAAAAGTGATTGTTAAATGTTTTTGAGCTGTTTTGAGATTAGCCTGTTTGGTACAGTTCACCATATACACCCCCCCACACATACAGTAAATACTACATTAAAACTGTAATTGCAAATAGACATAATTTCATCTTTTTAGATCCAGGGAACACCAAGAAGTATTTTTGTCTTAATTATTTGTGTGTTAAAAGTTAGATTTTTAGATTGGCCATATTAGCAGCAAATGTAATTGATTGACTTTTCATGAACTCCTACAATGGCAGTGTGCTAAAAGTGTAACCTACCTCCCAAGTAACATAAGTTATCTATTTAGAAGTATTGTTTCGAGGATGTGCATTTTTGAAACGCCAAACAATGAATGAAGTAATGAATCAGGTTGCATGGTTTGTATTAAGATGAACTGTTCACAGTGGAAAACCTTTGACCAGCGCTATGTTTCCCCATTTTATCCTCAAGCTGTCCGGGCTCTGATTCAGGCTTATTAATCTCCACATGTCAGATACAGGAAGTGGTGTTTCGTTCACATTATTAGAATGCGTAACACACCCATATGCACACAAAGAATAAAATAATTTAACTCACGCAAATTGGTACACATTATCTCTGTAGTCACGTGATCAAGACGTATCTGTCAGATTTCTCATACGCTATTCCAATGATAAATGCTAAAATGCTGATTTTGCTTCGCTTCTCCCTCGCCATTAGCCTTGTATATGAAATCTTTATTGCACTGTAGAAAAACAAGAGTAGTCTAATAACAACTTGGCCACTGTCCAATCTCTAGCCACCAATAATAAGTTATTAGGTGTACAGTTTGAACTAGTCATTAGCTCATCGTGGACTATCTGTTTTTATTGCTGCTGCAGCGAGTTGAGCACAGTTCACATTATAAGCCAAGGGATACAATGAATCATTCATTTCACCATTGTCGCCATTAATCTGTGAAAGCTTTCCCTGCAAGTTTTCGAACTCTTAACCACAAGCCGGCAATTCTTCTGAGCTCTCTTGATTGTGTCAGAGCGAGTGAGCGGTTGACTAGGGTGAGGCGAGGTCAGTGTGCTGGTGGTGACAGACGAGGCCTTTGGCAGAGCAACTGTCAGCAAGGCCTTTGGGACAGGTGCAGGGAGGTCACGGCTAATGACTTCCTCTTCATGGCCTTGTCGGCAGTTGTAATCCTGCCCCGCGCAGGTGTTTGTGGTCAGCCTGCATTGTGGAGGCAACGAATTAACAATTTATACTCGGGTAAAGCTGGAGATATGCATGCGTGCACACAGGTCCAGGACTGACCACCTTGTTCTGCCTTTCGGCGTGTTAGCTCATTAAGGCCTGAGGTTCCGATTCTACAGAATGTCTTCTAAATCCTAACAGTTTTCTGAAACACTTATGTTGCTATAATATCAGTGGCTCTCAAACATTTTCATGTCAAGGACCTCCAAAATTGTATGTATTTGGCCGCCAACCCCCATCTGAAAATATTTAGTTCCAGGGACCCCCAGAAGCAATGATTGAGTTAAAAATGTTTGCTTTGAAAATGTGTATATTCAAAGATTTGCAAAAAAATTCAAAAATAGCAGATCTACAACCCATAGCATGAGCTTGTGTACTGTATATCTGCTATTTTTGAATAGCCAAAGTAAATAATGGTTTAAGTGGTTACACAGATGCGTTCCCAGTTGTAATAGGTTTGGAAGGATAAGGACTGAGCAGGGGTCTGATGCAGGCCGTAGTACTTTGCTGTGGGTTTGTGAGACTGCTGTTGGCCTTTTTTTTCTCCCCGTTCATTCTCATTACATGTTGATGTGAACAGAATCAGCTTTCTTGTCGCATCACAGGTTTACAGGTGTAAAGAAGTGCTGAAATTCATTTTCACATGCAGGCTCCATCAGCAAACAAGGTTGTTGAGAAACACTCCCAACATCAGTGATTTGTGTTAGGTTTTGTTAGGTTACTACTACACCACTTAATATTGCTACTAGTACTACTATACTACTACTACTACTACTACTAGAAGCACTTGTATAAGAAATACAAAATTGAACTACATGAGAAAATGAATGAAAATGCTGATCAAATTTCTAGTTTCTAAAAATAGAAATATGAGTACACACACATACGCACACTCACACGCACTGGTCACAGACTACTGCAAGTTCTCTCAGGTCTAATGAGACACGGAAAATATGTCGGTGGATCATTGCTGAGTGATTTAGACAGCTGTATGTGTGAAGCTCATTTCATAATGAGTTATTGGTGTATCAGAGCAGACAGCATTCACAGAAATGAGGATTATCAGCAGTTCTGCTATAGTCGGCACAGTTACGTGTGTGTGTGTGTGTGTGTGGGGGTGTGTGTGTGTGTGTGTGTGTAAAACATTTTTAAATAGCCAATCTACAAGCTCACAACGTGTTGATGTAGATCGACTAGTTGAACTATTTTAATATGCTTTTTAAAATATGGCTAATAAGTTTAGGGATAAGGGATAATGCGACGCAAAAGATAGGGCCCTTAGACTTGTTGCCAAGTGCTTACTCCTTGAACAGTACCTACTGTATCACCACAGCCTCCACCGCACTATAACCAGCAGAACCTGCTCCTGACAACTCTACTGGCCCTCTCTAAGGGCCATCTGGATCTTCTCTCATTTAGGAGGTAGCTGCATTCCACAGAGGTGTTATCGAGAAGATTTACAAATACCAGCGAGTCAGCAACAGACAACGACCAGGCTACTCCCTGCCCTGGTTCAAAAGCATGGCAACTTGGCAAGTAAAATGGAGTACACTTGGCAGCTCTAGTTTCACTCCCACTGTGACCTGCTATGCAAGTAATTTATAATTGTATGAAATATCAAGCAGGGATTTGCTGATAAAGCACAGCATTCCATCTTAATCTTGATGAAGGTCTTGTTCTGTGTTGATGGAGCATTCCAGCGAAAAAGAGGTGGGAGTTTCTGGATGACAATTATGTATGCAGCTTCTCCAGCACTAAAAGACCTGAGCTTGTACCTCCTGCTCTGCTGTGCACTGAGGGGCACCAACCTTTGGATTAAAAAGAAATTATGGTTTCAGTGATAAGCCATATTCATTGAATACAGTTGGTATAACTAGGACAAACCCAATGTGATTTACCAACTGCAACAAAGCCAACAACTTCAGCAGCTGCTGGACCAGCTCTGAAACCAAGCATGTTTCTTTTAGCCGTCCATGGCTGAACTGTTGTGGTTCTTATATCAAAGAATGAAAGCAAGAGAGACGAGATAGAAAGACAGAGCAGAACACATTAGAGCTGAGGATGCTTTGGTCTCGATGTCGCTGTAGGGTTGTTTCATGTGTACTTGATTCAACTTTGGAGCTATCAGGGCTGAGACTAGGGTGGTGGAACGTATTCAAAGAGGACCACTGCTCTTTACCTATTTTATGAGGTATTTCTAGTATCCATACCCTTTTCTCTCAATGAGAAATTCACTCCCATGTTGAGTTCAAGTCGAGTTGAGGCCAGTGTCTGCCTGATGAGAACCAGAGAGCTGGTCGTGTTGTTTTGACCAGGTCAATGCAGGTGACATATTTGGCAAGGAAACTGTGAAATCCCTCTGATCTCTCTCTCTCTTCACCGAGTTTTTACACTCAACAGCTCGAGCTGTAAGCCAGTTAACTATTTTGTTTAAGAACGATTGCCTCTCAATGGCTGCATTTAATACACCTTACGTCTTTATCCTTTCAATGGTCATCAAACCACCTCCCACCGGTTCAGATTTCACCAGCCAAGCAGTTGCGAGTTGAGAGGCAGACCGCGAGGGTAAAGCGATACCACTGCCGCAGAGCAGAGGAGGAAGCACTGGCTGTATTATTGTGTGTGTGTGTGAGTGTGTGCTAGGAATGTTGGGGGAGTGGAAAAGGGACTGCTTGAGAATGAATGAGTTTGGAGAGAGAGAGAGTTGATTTGAGGAGGTAAGAAAGAGAAACGGAAGTGAAATGGGTGTGTGTGTGTTGTGTTATGACAATACACTATAATATATACTGTATGTATATAATGTGTATACAGTACATGCTTATGTGTGTATGTCTATTGTGTGTCTGTGAATTAAGTGCCTGTTAATGTGAATCCCTTCTATTTGACGAACTCATTTAGGTCAACAATGGTGATTTGTGCGCGTGCGCAAGAGTGTGCATGCTTGATTAGTGCCCTACTAATTATTACAATAATGATCTCCAAACAATGGAGATCATTATTGTACGCACACACACACACACACACACACACACACACACACACACACACACACACACACACACACACACACACACACAATGTATAGCCTGATAGCTGGCGCAGCCAAGAATGTTCCCGAAACCATCAGCGTTCTTTCCCTGAAAACTTGAATAGCAAGTATAAATCTTTATGCATGGATCAAGTGGTGGGGGAAGTCCCTCCACTGTTGCTTTTCAGAGCTCCCTTTACTCATCGAGTCCCTTTGTATTTAAAACTAAAGAATGACTCATTTTGGAGGCTCTACTGTCCTGAGGGTCAACGAATAACCACCCAACCACACAAACTGCTAACAACCCCAAACTGGGACCGATCACATGAGCCATTGTTCTTCATTCACTCACCCTCTTGTCATCGTCGAAGTGTGAACTGTAACCTAGGGTGGTGAGAAATGGGGTTATGCACACACAGACACACATCTACACAAATACTCAAACATGTACGTACACACACACACGCACACAGCACACACACACACACACACACACACACACACACACACACACACACACACACACACACACACACACACACACACACACACACACACACACACAGAACCTGTTGTCTAGTATCAGTCAATGCATCCCATCCACAGTGTGTCCACAGCGCACAGCAAATATGACTGCCCAGTGCCCACGCACGGGGCAGTGCGTCACAGGGTGAAGGAATGTGTTAATTAGTGGAACAAGCCAGAAATTAATTAACACTCGGTATTTCGCCGTACAATTTCCTGCCTTTTGTCACCCATTCGGCCTGCTGTTATTATTCCATGCTCCACTTTGTGCTTCAGGTGCTTTCTGCCAACGACCACCCCCACAACACTGCTGAGCAAGTCTGGACTTTTTTCAGGTTTCTTTCTTCGAGCCTTGGTTTTCTACCCCTCCTGGCCTCCCCATATAAACTTTCCACCGAAAAAAATGTCTGAAAGCCTAGTAGTTGCAATGTCTAGGTGACATGGCATCTTTTGTTGTGTGTAATCAGTTCTGAGTGGAGCTAACTGTACACAGCAGCTAACTGTACACAGTGCAAACACAGGAAGAAAGGCTTGCAATCCTACAGTACATGTATACTGTAGGTTATATGTTTTATGGTCTTCGAACACAACCTTGGAGACAAGCTAAGGCTTAATTCTCTGGGCTGGCAGCCAGCATAGACGAGACACATCTGCTCTAGAGACGGGACGTTTAAACTAAAAACCGTTTAAAATTAAAAGAAAACTACTATCCGTTTAGGACTAATTAACCGGAAATTAAATATAACTCATATTCAAATTTAAATAATTTAAATATTGTATAGAATTGTAAGTCATATAATAATCTTAGCAGTGTTACATGCTCATTCCTTTTTCTTTTTTTTACTGACCATCAGCAGTTCTCAGACTGGATTTAACACATTAATTAGTTATACAAGCGCTTCATTCTAATGTGGGATGGGCACTGCTTTGAAGTGTCGACTTGACATGCGTTGCTAGTTGGCTAGTGACAGCTGAACTGCAGGCAGTGCCTACAGAGTCGCGATGTTTAACTTTATCCTGTTGAATTCATCCAATGTATGTATCAAATATCCATTGTTGCTACAAAATCTGTAATATTAGCGTAAAAAACAAGCCACGTTAAGGGGAGCGGTCACTTAGTATTCTACACATAAACTCCAGGTGAGTTTCATTTCAATAGACATCTAGGAATACGGCAGTGGAAAACATACCGATATCCATAAAGACTGACTGTTTAACTTTATTTGGACGTTCACCTTGTAGTAGGGCTGCACGATTCTTGCTCAAATGAGAATCACGATTTTCCTCCATAAGAATTGAGATCACGATTCTCACACGATTCTCACACAATTCTCTCTCAAAAAAAATTGAAAAATTTAATTGAAAAAAAAATCGTCATAATTTAAAATCGAGATCGCATAGGTGTCTGAATCTGCGTTCAAGTAGGCCACTGATGTCAGCTGCACTACTTATCATGCCGTTGCTGTGTCCAAGGCTTGTGATTTACGCTGCAATGTTAATTTGTATAAATATGACGTCACGCTACGTTTACCCGCATTAAATCGTTTAGTGCTTAGTACACATTTACAAAAAAGATGCCCAAAAACGCCCATCCCTAATTTGTTCTTCACCCTAGACCCACTGCAGTTTGCCTAACATCCAAATAGATCCCAGGTCCTGCATGCCACCCTCTCCCACCTCGATGACAACAGGGAAGGCCAGGGGATGTGTTTGGCTGTTATTTCTTTATTGCAGCTCTGCCTTTAACACTGCTGTCTCAATCAGGCTGGCTAGAAAACTGGCTGACCTGGGCCTGAACCCTGCTGTGTGACTGGGTCCTGGACTACTTATCTGCAAGACCTGTACTAGTAGTACTGTTGTATTCTTTCTTGTTATTAATTTCTTATTATTGTGTGTATTTATGATGTTGCACATTCTTGTGGACCATGTCACACCAACATTTCACTGCTTGTACTGTACCTGTATGAGTGAGTGACGACAAACCCCTCTTGATTCTCAAAGTTGCCAGTGCATTTAACAACTCTTAAAGGACCATATTGGTCCTTTAAGAGTTATTAGCCAAAGTATGCACCACAACTTAACATGAACATTTGTTGCTGGCCTTGAATAGCCTTTTCTTCACAGACCTGTTGTTACAAGCCATTACCTGAGCTATGTTACTCCGCCGTTTCTTTCAACAAGACTAACCGATGTTATCATAATACAATGTGCGTGCATTGCGTTCACACAGGCATGCACGGAAAAGTGTGACGCAATGCCAGCCAATGCATTGCCCCATGTCTGCTCTTGAATGAATGTGTGGAATTTTGACACCAACCAAAAGCAGCAGAGGTTGAGATTGCCGTTTTTTAAAATCCCTCGTTCGTGCACTAACAGGCTCTTGTCAAGCCCCCTGGGATATAGAGTTACTCGGTTACATTTATCTAATCTAGAACTATGAAGGAGAGAGCCTTTCTCCACCTCAGACATACACAGACAGACAGACACATATGCGCGCGCGAGCACACACACACACGCACACACACACACAAAGAGCCACATTGCCGTTTTCCATCCCATCACCATTTCGCTGCTCATTCCGGCCCTGTGCCCTGCAACCTGACTCTAAAGCCCTCTGACTCTAAAAACAGCCCAGGGGCTTACCACAGAGCCCCTCTCATCGTTTCCTCCTTCCCTATAATTGGAGGGAGATAGCCCAGGACTTATTAAGCTGTGCGAAGGGGACACGTCTATACGAACAAGGAGCAAGCTGCCGTTGCTCCTTGTTCCCTCAACCGTGTTAAAAATTCAACTTAAAGTGGGTAAAAAGAGCCAGCGAAACGCTATTTCAAAGCCATTATGTGATTTGTGTGGAATACCCATGGCTCCCTCTCCGAATGTAGGGACCACGGGAATAAGAGATGATGTGCAACGAAAGCGCCAAAACAGGATTAGTTGTGAGCTGTGGCAGTTGGCAGCGCCTCTTATAGTAATTGTATATGACTATGTGAGTACAATGTACGTGTAATCGCAGGGAGAATGGGGGAGAGAGTAATGATTTTGTAATGGCTGCCTTGAGGGTCTTTCTCTAAGCTTAGAGAGTGAGGGACCGCGATAAGAGGGGAGGCTATTATGGTAATGAAATGTGCAGAGGGACGCATACAGACATTATGTACATAGTAAATGCACAGTAGGCACACACACACACACACACATACACATACACATACACATACACATACACATACACATACACATACACATACACATACACATACACATACACACACACTCAAACACAGCGGTATCCCTGGAGTTGAGTTCTGCAGTTGGAGAAACATGCTGGTTGTTGAGCTGTGTGTGTTGGTGATTTGGGAGTTGCTGATCTGTGACGCCCCAATTAGGGCCCCTGCCACCGTGCCAGGGGACAGCACCGTGCCAGGGGATCTATCCGGAGTCCTGACAGCACACAGCTGTGTGTTTGTGTCACACTGCCCTGCTACTAGAGATTTGATCTGATTGAGTCTTCAAGGTCAAATTTGTGTAACTTAACATTAATAATGAGCAGGTAGTCATTCAATGTTGAGATTGAGAATGGTGTTCGAAGGATCCCTGGCTAATAATAAGGCAAATATGCCATAATACATTTATAATTGCCCTCTATAACTAAAATATATTTTTTAAAACACCTTAAATATTTTATTTGTTTTAGAAACAGTTAAAGGTAGGGTAAGTGATTTGCAATTATTCAAATAATTGCAAAATGGGTCTATGTTCTGATAGTGCTCGCTACTATAGAGTGCCCTGTCCATATAAAGAGTCTCCATGTCTCTCCAGCTCTTTATAAAACAGAAAATGTATTTTGTAGTTCTTTTTTTTTTTTTTGTAGTTTCATTTCCAATTTTATCCAACCAGGACAGAGAACTCAATCAGGTTATAGATTAAACAAGTGAAATTGGAAGTGATGACACTAAGAAATGAGCAGACAAAATTTTTACTGGAACACTATACAAATTAAGCTTAAAAATGGATACTTTCTCCTGATTGGCTGAGATTTTGACACCTACCGAAAAATGTATTTTCTGTTTATTAAAGAGCTGGAGAGACAGGGAGACATCTGTTACTGAACAAACACTCTATAGCAATGATTACTATCAGAATATAGTATTTTAACCTTTTAACAAAATACTTTTTGTTTTAACCAAAAAATATCACTTACCCTACCTTTAATCTTTTACTCAAGAGGGGCAATGCCTGTCGCAAGTAGATGATGTCATTTGTCCATGTGTGGTCTAGCCCTATGGAATTTATGGACTGCATGCATGTGCAAAAGAAAAACATTTAAAATATTGATTTGATGCTCATATTAACCTTAGTGAGGATAACGTTTTTTATTTTAACTTGCATTCCATAAATTCCATAGGGCTAGACCACACATGGGCAAATGACATCGTCATCTTGCGACGGGCATTGCCCCTATTGAGTGCAAGATGAACTATTTCTAAAATGTTTAAGGTGTTTTTAATTTTATATTCTAGTTATAGAGGACAATTATAATGTTGTATTAAGGCATATACTTGGCTTATTAGCCAGGGATCCCTTTCAGAATACATGATGGCAATCTTGTCCGCGCCTTCAAAAGCAACACAGCATTCCAAGATAATGGAGATTTACGGTATAACTGCTGCATACTGTAACTTCCACCCATTGATGTCCAGAAAACCACTCTTTCTTGCTGTCCAGGTGTGTCATCTATCTCAGCCCAGTGTACCTCCTCATGTACCTTACTACCTTCATTATGTATTGATGACGTTACATGACACACACACACACACACGCACGCGAGACATGCACGTCCAAAGCCTCCTCATGTGTCACTTCATTCACTACACTACTCACCTGGTGTCGGGTTTCTTCTATGTAATCCTACAAAAGTGAACAGTGGTGGAGCGGTGCCCACTTTGATGAAAGGACATCAAATACATGCCAGCCTGGTAGTTTCCATCCTGAGACTATTCACGTAAAAGCATGCTGTAGTTTAATTACCGAAGACAATTTGTAGAATCATTCTTACTATGTTTTTGGCAACTGTCTATACCACCAGGCATCCCCTAGGGTTGTGTGTCATGAATTTAATTTAATTTAATCTGTATATTTAGATTTTCTTTATTGTCGTGTTTTTTGTTGTTTTGTCCAGTTGTTTGAGTGTTGAATGTTTAATGGAGCAGAATGCAAACAAGCCGTCAATATAGTATTAAAAACAAGAACAACCAGGTAAACAGGAGGAGGAGGTAAAGGTAACAATAGTAAAAAGTGTAAATTGGATCAAACAAGATCAAGACATATGAAAAACAACAGAGGGCACTCTGGAGTAAAAAAGAGGAACGGCCTTTATTTATTAAAAGGCAACTGCCAAAATGTTTCGCCCTGATGAAGACTTTCCAAGGTCGAAACATGTTGGCAGTTACCTTTTAATAAATAAAGGCTGTTCCTCTTTTTTACTCCTGAGTGCCCGGATCCTCTGTTGTTTTTTTCATATAGTATTCAATCAATCAATAAATCAAGGTTTTAGGAATATAACATGGTTTGGTTACTACTATACAGGTTATAATACAGTGTCCAATGCCTGGAGATGGTGTAGGGGTCAGATAACTCAATCTTTCTCAAAGTTGTAGGGGGAGAAGACATCTAGGAATTGGAAAGAGAAAACTATAATTAATGTGCAGGATGCACACGTTTGTTTGTTTGATTGATTGAATACTTTATTCAGAAGGTTGCAGAGAAAAAGCACATGGAAGTACAGTTGTCATTCCTTAAGTGTGTTAATGTATTGTTCTATTGGTGTTTGTGTAGTCAACGGCAGGCATGAAGAAGTGTTGCATGCATGCCTTTTACAGAAGACCACAAGGCCAAATCTATGGGAAAAAAGTATCCTTGACTCCCTTTGGCTATTGGGTCACATTGATTAAAACTGCAGCAGTCATGATGATCAGAACAACCATTCTCCTCTGCTGCCTGTCCCAAACAGTGTATCTTTGTCCACCCTTGGGAATTCACAGCCATGCCTCTCTCGCTTAACAGTGATGGCTCTTTTTACATGGAAGGGGGGGGGGGGGACTGTTTAGCACTCTGTGGAATCCACTGGGCCAAAGTCAGCGATCCATCCATACTCTTGCCATCCATTCCAAACGTCCTTATTCAAAAGCACACACATTATTCACACCATTATTCAAGCCATTAGATGCTCTCTTGGCGGCTGCATTGGGGATGTTCAGTCGATTGGAACCCCTCCCCCCCCCAGCAGGGAGAGGGAGAGTGTGCCTCGCAGAGCCGTCAAGCCTCCTTGATTTAGACTCGTGTTTCTGCCCTGTTGCAGGATGTCAGGAACAGGGGACAGTGTGGGGTGCCCCATGCTTGATGGCCCTTTCAGAGGGTGGGTGGGAGCAGCGTGCTGTGGGGTCAGGTGGGGGGTGGCCGGGTACCTCCAGAGAGACGGAAGCTTGGCATAATGGAAGGATTCAACTCCTGGGTGATTCATTGAGGTGTTGACGACAGTTTTTTTTGTTGTTTTGTTGGTTGAGGATGCGTTTCTTCCTCTTGTGAAAAAGTCAGTCAATTGTGTTGTTTTTCCGTAGGGGTGGTGCTTCCCTTCAGGGGGACATAGGGGACACTGTCTTTGTACTTCATCTCCCTCCGCTTACACACACACACACACACACACACACTCACACTCACACTCACACAGTCTTTCTTTCTCTCACACAAACTGATTGTCTCCGTTTCCTTCTCGTCTCTATCTCTTTACTTACTCTCTCTGATATTCATCCCAGTCTGTCCTTCTTTCTGTCCCGTCTGTCTGAAACAGCAGAATTCACAGAGGAAAGAAGTGTCTGCCTGCGTCAGGTGTGTCGGGGCATCTGCATCCACTCCCAACCTAGGCCTTGTTCTCACACAGCCAAAATGGTGCCACTTTCCAGGATGGCATGGCATCTAGAAATTGTTTGTTGTCTGCCATAAGCAGCTTAGCGTCTGGATTAGCTGAGGATACAAGTCATATTCAGTGCTACCGTAATGGGAACACGTAGCCTAGTTGTTACTGAACAGAAACTGCTGGCTCCTTCTAAGTGTTGCACAATATTGGCTATTGTCTAGTTTTCTGGAGTAAAACATCCGGTATGACAATATATTACAGTTTCATTTTATTATAGAAATTGGCCTGCCTAGAAGCAGTCTGGGGGCAGGATAGATGAATGGTGATGCACAGAGGAACTATTAAATATTTATGTTTTTAATGTGTTTTGCTATTTGCTAACAGAGTTTTGAGTACAACTATTGTGACATGGCCATGTCCCAGAGCCAGAACAGCTGTAGACCCTTGTGTCAGCTCTGAACTTGGCTGTATTGTTAAGGTGACAGTGCAAATGGCAGTGAGACAAATGAAGAACAAAAAACAACATTTTATGAACTCTGTTGAAACCACGTTGAGACAGTTGAGGCAGTCTGTGCATGAAACGAGTGTTGTGATTGGTCCTAGGGAAGTACATATGACGGAAGTCCCGCCCTATTGACATTCTCATTAGAAAGGATCGGAATGAGGCTAGTTGAAACAGCTGGGAAATTGGTTTCCTGTTCTTCTGTGGTCAAAACACTGTAAACATGTACTGTGATGTCATTTATATATTTATATAATTCACTGTAGTTGGGGGATATTGTTTTTCTTTTCTTTAAAGAATGTTTTTTTTTTACATTTTCTCTCACTCTCACTCCTTTTTGTCTATCATTCACCTTCTCTTAATAATCTCAGATCCCAGGCTTGTATTCTCAGACAGAAAGCCAATGGAACGTTGAAGTGAAAAGTAGATGGAAGGGGGCGGGGCCTCTGACAGTATGGACTGGAGAAGTTCATAGGGGAGGGGTGTGCACGTCAACAGTAACATTACGCCAGCAAAAGCTGTTATGTGCCGTGTTTGTTTACGTGCAGTGCACATACCTCAGGCAGTGTTTTAATACATTTATCTTCCAGTTTTTTCAGATATGTTTGCGCCCAGTAGGAAAGACACTCATCATCATAACCTTTAACCCATTAAGACCTGAGGTAGATTAAAAAAAATGTCTTCTAAATCCTAACAGTGTTCTGAAAATGTTGCTAACATTTGGCAACATTGGAGGTCTAGTGACTGAATGGAGGTCTAGTGACTAGACCTCCATTCAGAGTGGAGCGAGATTAAAGGGCTTGCCACAGCGAGACTATACTCCCTTCAAGGCTCTCTGCCCTTGAAATAGTTACTATCCATCCATTATGTATGTATTAATGGTCTCACTTCCATTCCCCACTGTTGTGTACTACAACTACTACACACGTTTGGGGGGTTGTCAGGGTCCCCAGTCTACTCCGTCATCTCGATCATCATTCATCACACTGTCTATATTTGTGCGACCATCCATCTGTTGTGTTTGCCTGTTTACTTCTCTGGCTTTGTCTTTCCATCTTTCAATTTAATTAAATTCAAAGGAGCTTTATTGGAATGAAAAAAACTATATGTTTACGTTGCCAAAGCAAGTGTCTATCTCTCTCTGTCTGTCTGTCTCTGTTTCTAGAGGTAGATTAAAATCCACTTTAGTTTAAAGGTAGGGTAAGTGATTTACTTTTGTTAAAATAAGTGTTAAATAGCTCTATATTCTGATAGTACTCATTGCTATAGTGTTTGTTCAGTAAAAGGAGTCTCTATGTCTCTCCAGCTCTTTATTAAACAAAAATGCATTTTCAATACTCTCTCCTGATTGGCTTAAATGTTGTCACCTACCTGAAAATGTACATAATTCTGTTTACTAAAGAGCTGGATACACTATAGGATAACTATACTGAGGAGAAGCATGTGGGACAGATGGTTTTTCTGTGTGACTGACTGACGGACAGAGGTTTCCTTAATATACTATAGGATAACTTTCCGAGGGTCAGTGAGACTGACTGTATTCCAGAGGTCCTTATGATGGATTTTTGAATGGCTGTCAATGTTTCTATCGTTCATAAAACCTCACAGAAGTCATCCAAACAATATCGCCCACGACTATAGTTGTCGTTATAGTTGTGGCGTGTGGACGCTGCCATCCATTTGAGTTAGTTTGAGTTTTAAAAGCGAAATATTTAACGTGATTGTTATTGTGCTTTGTGTGAATAGCCCTTTAGGCTGCGGACCCCTATTTGATAATATTTTGAGCCAGGGACCCTCATAAGATGAGATTTATCAACGTGTGTCAAGATTTGTTAACATTTTTGAATAGCAAGGAAGTAAAATACGGTAGTGTTTAGTCTGTTCCTCATTTTGCTTGGGAGTGGTACCCCCTGGAACACCCTCAAGTACGCCTGGTGGTCCCCGGACCCCACTTTGTGAGGACCAGTGATGTAGGTTTCCCAGCAACATTGGAATTTAGAAGGACAAGCAGATTAGTGAGGCTTATGTCTGCCTGCCACTCACTGGCACATGTGTGTATTGAGTTTACAAGTGTAAAGAAGACAAGGGTTGTAGATGAGTATATGCATATGTCATTTGTTGGTTCAGATCATCTCTAGTGGTCAGTAGTGTTAAACTGAGGATAATTTGGTTAAGTTTTTATGCGTGTAGATTATGTCTCTAAACGTTTTTCAGATATGTCTAATTGTCTATACAGTATAATACACAGTATAATAATTGTGTGCGTGCGTGTGTGTGTGTGTGTGTGTGTGTGTGTGTGTGTGCGTGTGTGAGAGAGAATATAATGAATCTGTGTGTGTGTGTGTGTGTGAGACATTCACACACAGCCACTCAGCCAGCTTTGGTAATCAAGGAAAGTGTTTTACGCTTCCGCCCTCTGTCTGTCTATATATACCACCATCATACAGCCGTCTGTCTGTCTGTCTATCCATCCCTCCGTTCAGCCACCCATCCTCCTCCTCCCCCCTCCACACCCTGTTGCCTCCTCCTCTCTCTGAGGATTTCCGGGCGACACTCCAATATTGTATCCAGGATTACTAACTTGATTATTATCGGTAGGATGGTGTGTGTGTGTGTGTGTGTGTGTGTGTGTGTGTGTGTGTGTGTGTGTGTGTGTGTGTGTGTGTGTGTGTGTGTGTGTGTGTGTGTGTGTGTGTGTGTGTGTGTGTGTGTGTGTGTGTGTGTGTGTGTGTGTGTGTGCGCGTGTGTGTGCGCGTGATGAGAGCGATACCAGGTGAACAAGACAGAGCATAGCATACTGTGTGTGTGTGTGTGCGCATGTGACAGTGGAATGTGTGGGCAGCGAGTGATGGTGACTGTGGCCTCAGTTCCATTAACAGCCTGTTAATGGGCCAGGCACAGACAAAGAGCTGTACTGTCTATATGAGGAGAGGACAGAGGGAGGAGGAGGTGTAAAAAAGCAGTGAGGAGAGTTCATTTGTCCATTGATGTGCAATGCCATAATTTGCCATTGAATCTTTCCAAGAGAAAGGTGCAGGACAATGTAAGACAACACATCATGCACGCCTCATGTACGCATGCTACACATCAGCCTTGGGCTGCACGATAATGACTAACATGATAGTCCTGTTTTTTGTTTGGTTAATATTGTATTCACAATTATTTGTCAATATTGATTTGTGGTGCAAAAATATGTATTATTTTCTTTAATTCCGTTGTTGCTGCTTGTGCTTATCAGTGTTATATCTGGGTGGGTTGTAATTGTAATGAACGCTGTTCTGGTTATTAACTTTTGTGTGAAGACGAGGGCAAAGTGCAACAGAAGGGAAAATTTGACGTTTTAATTAATTGCTATGTTTCATGATTACATTATTATGAAACATAAAAACACGATTTTCGATCAATTATTGTGTAGCCCTATCAACCACATATGGTAGAAATGGCTTTGTTTTGATTTGAAACAGTTAGGGCTTTTTATGCCTTTATTATAGATAGGACAGTAGGCTGACAGGAAATGGGGAGAGAGATGGGGAGTGACATGCAGCAAAGGCTCGGGACTCGAACCCGCCACGCAGTGTTCAGGCTACATTGTAGTCTATGTTCCCGGACCGCTACGCCAGCGGTCTGGGACGTTTTGAAACAGTTCTGACAAAGGTCTCTCTGTGCACGTGAATTAACACAGCCTATTGTTTAATCTTTTAGCCAGGTTGAGTGAGTTCCAAAACTAGCGCCATTAGCAGGCAGACGGTTCTGTGCCAGTCTGACCTTGCCAGTCAGCGTGGCCCCATCTGTTTTTAATAACAATGGGCCCCTGGCAGGTAGTGGATGAGATTACTGGTGCCTATCTCCACTGGCACCTGATGAGGTCACACACCACTATAGGCCACGGGGGATGCGATGACATACATGCGCACACGCGTGCGCATACACAAATGCATGCACTCTCCCATGTTGACACACAGACATGCCTGAGAATGACGACAGCCTTTGTATTGCTCTGTCAGCAACAGGACAATTAGGCGAGCGCCTGGCTGTGGCAAAAGAAGTGGTGAAAAACATCTGAGAGCTGAACATGAACCTCTGGGATATCATTATTGGGGTGGTGTCACCATCTAGTGGTCACAAGTAGTTACTGCCTCTCTAGGCACATTTCTTGAAGGGAGAGAAGCGGCATGAATGCCTTGTTTTAAGAGAGGTAGAATGAAATGGGGCCATTATTGAACCGTTGTGTTAATGTATGTTATTTCCGTTTCTCACGCATTGTCTCTCTCCCTCTCTTTGTCTTTCTCTCTGACAGGTGCGTAGATGTGTAGTGCGTGTGGTGTTAGGTAATAAAGTGGGCGGAGCATGAGACTTCAGTCAACGACATAAACCAGAGTATCAGGTCTGATCAGGTGAGTGGTTGTTGTTGCTACACCTTGTGGGTGTGTCTTCCTGTGTGTGTGTGTGTGTGTGTGTGTGTGTGTGTGTGTGTGTGTGTGTGTGCGTGTGTGTCTGTCTCACGATGTGTGACTGTATTCCCTGACATAATGAATGGGAGTGCTTCTGCTAGCTTGTGAAGGTGTATTACTATTATAAAGATCTGGTAAGTTCCAACACATTCTTCTTTGACATTATTAGATTTATGGACATGCCGTATGCAGCTTGCATGATCCTTTGACGTGACATTTATCTTTACATAAAGTGAGAGTCTGGGATAATGTGGGTTTAAAGACTTATTTAAGAGCCCTGTCGTGCGCTGTCCTGTCCCTATACTAGGAGTCTGTTGGGAAAGCTGACTTTCTGACCTCTCCTGGTGCGCTGCTTGGCTTAGATTCTAGTAAAATCCTGAGGGTTAAATTAACACTTAGGATTTTACTGTGTATGTATAACCACCCGAATGCAGCCAGTGTGCGTCTGTTCTCGTTATCTAGCGCTCCCAGTGAGTAAAAAGCAGCATGGAGTCATGTAACAATGTCCCGCGAAGTTGCATTCCATGGTTCTTGTTTCTGAAACATTAACAAGGCAAGGAATTTAACTGTGAAAGTATGTTAGGAGTGCTATGAAGAGGTCTGGCTGCTAACATGTTGAACCTAGGGCTTCGGAAAGACGTGTGTGTGTGTGTGTGTGTGTGTGTGTGTGTGTGTGTGTGTGTGTGTGTGTGTGTGTGTGTGTGTGTGTGTGTGTGTGTGTGTGTGTGTGTGTGTGTGTGTGTGTGTGTGTGTGACCACGCACATATGATATGCTAAGGGTAACCTCACCAACACACATTTCTTGCATGTACAAACATACCTGGTGATAATTCATTTGGATTCTTAATTCAGACATGAGCATACACGTATGGCCATAATGCTAGAACTGCCTAATCTCTGTGGGAAAAGTCTATGAAGAGATTAAAGATTATGAAGAGACATTATATGGTCTCTATTGTAATGAGAACAGTCTTTAAAGCGTATCGACCAGTTCCATGTGAGTAGTTCCTTGCTATTCTTCATCTGGATTTCATCCTTATGCTTATCGTTGCCCTTTCCCCATCACGTAAGCCATTGGATGGCAGGCCATTAACATATAGGTTAATTTAAGATGTTTAAAATGTTACTCGAAACTCCTCGACACCTTATAAGACAACATTTGTGGAAGATGCAGAGATTGGATCAAAATAAATTAGCTGTAATAGATGGCATGATAAACTGTAAAGTTGTTTTTCCCCCTTTCCATTAATGTGAAAAATATATGTATGGATTGACCATGTAATGGAGTCTACCTCATTGTAATAATATAGTATGTAATATAATATAATTTGGCATTTATTTTCATAATTATTAGCCCTTCCTCCTAGACTTACAACGCCACATTACTGGATTGATTTGTTTGCGTGATGGGGTAGCTACACTACGTTTGCAGCCTGCTTGCGTGAGAAGTTAGCTAAACATTTAACCAGCTGCTTGTTACCAAGAGAAAAATGCTATCCGGCACTATCCGAAAGTATAAAGAGGTAAATTTACATTGAAAACAGGGCATTTAAAGAGGAATGGACTGCAAATTATGCGTTGATCATACCTGGTTTCATAAATGCATCTTATCTGCAACAAAGTTGTGGCTGCTTGCAAGAAATATAATATTAAACGGGACCCTGAGACGAAGCATTACAAATTCAGTCTTTCCGCCTGAGACCCGAGGCACCAAAGTGCAAGATTAGCACTGACAGCAGGTTATGTGGACAGCACTAGGCGCTGTCCGGCTTTTTTCACAGCGTTCAGCACCACATTGCACTCCATGTCTGTGCCTGTCCTGCATCACTTTATAAAACATATATAACATGTATAAAAGTATAAAAAGCATTCTTCAGGTAGGGATGGAATCTCTATATTTGGACATTGTAGCTTAGCTATAATATAGCCTATATGTGGGACTGTCGGTCCGATATTGTAAAATAGAACAATACATAAAAATAAAATAAAAAAGAAAAACAACTACTATTATTGCTTGCAGGGCTGCTTCTGGCGTGCTCGCCGCCTGTTGCCGACCACTGAGGTACAGTAGGCTAACATAGGCTAAACACAGCCACCGTACGGCGAGTGTCATGTGCCTCACGCTAATAGGAGACGACTCTGAGACATCCTGGTAGTGCTCCATAGAAACACACACACGACACACACACACACACACACACACACACACATACACACACACACACACACACACACACACACACACACACACACACACACACACACACACACACACACACACACACACACACACACACACACGACTTGACAATGTGTTTTTCCATGAACAGAGCAGAGGCCTGCCTGTAGTTCTGCTCTCAACAATATTTCCATTTCAACATCATGACATGTGGATGAATTGACCGCAGTTTAATACACAGTATGCACAGCTCCATGAAAAGCAGTATCCGTGTGCACACGTGTGTGTGCGTGTCTATGTGTGTGTGTAAATGAATGTAGCCGTCTACCACAGCTGGCTATGTTGCAATTATACACTTATGATTTTGTCATGTATGGTTGTGCGCATGTGGCTGTAACTCTATCTGCGTCCGTCCGTCTGACTTTGCAATTTGTGGTTCCTGCAAGCCATCGTGATGTAGACTAGCGAAACACAAATTGATCTAACATTGAATCGGTCTTCCCAGCCACAATACAGCACTACCAAAATATGGATGCTCCTTTGAGACTCATCTATATTTTGGAAACAAATATTATAATTTTTTTCCAGAATGTTCAAAAATAGCAAAATTACCTAGCAGATCTATAATGTAACGATGTGAGCTTGTTGATCGGCTGTTTGCACTATCATACGATGAATGTGGTTTGTAGGGCTTTAAGTGGAATGACTCCATTCACCAATCTAAAAGGATGAAAGCATAATGTCCTGTCCTCTACTTTATTCTTTCCATCACTCTACGTACCTCAAGCTTTTCCTCTCTCCTCCGTCACCTCCCCTTTCTGACTAACGTCACGGCGCAAATATTTGGACTGTGTCTTTTATGGACTGAAAGTGCGGGCTTTCTGTCACCGTGGCTGAGCTTTATGGAAGCACGCGCGCACATGTGAAAACAAGATAGCGTATACTCTTAAAAATGCACGCGGCTGCTAATGACATGCCATGCTTTTAATAACATGCATGTCTGTGGCCCTGCAATGCGTGCCGCCACTGCCTGGGATTCTAACAGGCTGAGATACAGGAGGTACTTGCTTCTGTCTGTATGAGTGTTCATGGTAGCAGGAGGTAGAGGGGAAATATCACCTAAGCCCTATTCTTTTTAATAAGGTTTAATTGCTCAATTGGTAAAAAATAAATCCCCCCAAAGATTTTCTAATTTCTGTTTAACAATCTGCAAGCTGTAGATCTGCTATTTCCAAAAGGAATCATGGAAATCTTTCAAAACATTTGCTTAAAAAGACATGGGCGTTGTGAGGTTGTACGGTAGGTGGGCTATTTTAGCTATTCTGTGAAAATTTGGAGAGAAATTGTTAAATAACATGCCCCAAATATAGGCCAGGGCCAAGTTGAAAGTGATAAATTGAAAGTATTTTCCACCAATGCAGCACAATGTTCCTGTAACTCTTGAGTACAGTGGTGGTCTAAAGGTTAGAGCAGCATGCTTTGAGCCAGAAGGTTCCCAGTTCCATCCCCCAGACTGCCAGAAGAATTCTAGGCAGGGAAGGAAGAGAAAACACTCTACACTCTCAACACTCTACCTTCACTTAATACACTCCGTCGAAGTGTCCTTGAGCAAGGCACTTAACCCCCATCTGCTCCAGTAGAGATGATCTGTCTGGCCAGTGGTTGTACTGGGCAGCTGCCTGGTGTCAACCTGAAAGTTGCTGAAAAACAGCAACTTTCTGCCTCTGATCCCTCAATGAGATTGATTGTAATTAAGTCCGGTTAGGGTCTTATAGCAGCCAGACGATTAGATACAGTAGGTATCTAACGCCAATTGTGTTCGTATAGTCGCTTGACAAAATTGGCGGTGGATTCGAACCCCCAGACTCTGCGTTGGTGGGCAGCTACTTTACCGCTACGCGACTGCGTTAGCCAATCCAAGGCTTACCTGAGACAAAAACGCGCTGACTTGTGATTCAGAACCTCCATCACTGAAATTGATGACGCAAGACGATGGGTCTGACCACGTGAGACTAGGTTTGTGTGAGCTAAACTTTAGTTTGCATATGCAAACGTTCCCTGAAGGAAAATCTATGGCTTCAGCTTGCTTAGCAGATTTATAGATTTTGTCTATGAGTGGAGTAACAGGGCCTTGTGATGTTGCAACAAATGGGACAAGGCTTGTAACCAGAGCAGGTGTCACAGCTTGTCAAAAAGATCTGTCAGTCATCTCACTGACCATTCAGAGAGCAGTGGCTCCACAGATGATGAAGTGAGTCGGAGCACGGTGTGGGATTGGGGGTGGACAAGCCCTGTGAGCCATTAACCACAGGAGGTGTGACGAGGATGGACGGTGTCTGTCAATCGAGGGAGAAGATGATCGGTGGTGTTCACGATGGCCCCAATAATATCCTAGGCTATTGTGGCTGGCCTTCCTATCACCTGGTGTGGGATGGCCCCCGGGGGGAGGAAATCACATTTACAAAGGGAGGTTTCACTGGTCCCCGTTGGCCAGTGGCCTGTTGTAATACTTCCTATACCTGAGCCCATAGCAAGGCAGCACGCATGCAGAAGCGTTTACGCCTGTGTGTGAACTGTGAACGCAATGTCAGTTTCCGGTGTCACGCTTGGGAGCACAACCCTTTTCTTCTCTGTCTTTCTCCTGTGGGCAGGTCATTGGTGTCTCTGGACCACATCCATGGGACAGTAATCTTTCCACATTGACGGATGTGGGAGCAGGTAGTGAGAGGTCAAGGAATAAAATGTACACAAAGGGCTAAACACAAAGCAGGCTTGCTCTATTGGCCCGCTCCGTGTAAATGTGTGAAAGGTCTCCACTGTGTTTGGGTGTCAGTCACTCAACCCCTGACTCTGTTTTTCCTCTCTGCGCCCTCATCAACCTCCAGCTGAGAGTCAGACGTCTCTACCAGAGCTCACCCCCGGCAGCACAGACAGCCCTGTTCTCGAAAAGAACGGAAGAATAACAGCAGTCCATCCCCCCCTCGCCCCCCACCTCCTTCTCTTCATCCCTTGACCCATCCATCGACCAACGCCCCCTCGAGCTGTTTTCTCTTAAAACATCGATTTCATTTCAGGTTTCACACACAGAACAAGACTAAACAGATACAGATGCGGTCCGCTAACATGCAGGTCTTTGTTCAGAGAGGCGCTGCAATTTGTCTTTCAACTGAGGGGTGGCGGGGGGGATTGTCTCTGTGCAGTGGTGAGGTGTCCCACTAGATGGCGCCAACATCATTTAGCAGATGCAGAGCATGGATATGGCACAGGTAGAGGTAGGAACATACTTCTCATTGCAGGCGAGCTCATTCCATCTATTGTCCACATGGCGAGTTGCCCCTCACTCCCCCATGGCCACCTGATACTGTGTGATCTGAACAGACATGGCTGGAGCACAGCTTTCTGACAGTGGGGAATGTTTCCCCGAGTCTGTTCATTACAATCCTTCTGGGCACTGTAAAAAGACTCAGGTGTTCCCGGTGCCGCAGCACGCTTCCCGGTCCTCGCAAAGGCTCCCCGAACGGAAAGATGGATCCTTAAACTTAGATTCGGGAATGTTTGGTAATCTCCCCTTGGACGCAAATAGTAGCAACCAGCAAACAGACGATATTGTGGCGCGGGCCAGCAGGCCATCAGATCAATGCCGTCGCCCATTCCATTCCTCCATCCTTCCTCCTCCTCCTTGTCTTCTCTGAAGTCTGTCATTCCAATCACAAAGTCTTATGACAAAACCGTGCCACGGGCCTCTGTGTGAAACACTGAACCGATTTAGCACGGGTCGCTTCTTGTGACGTGAGTGCAGTGGCCGTTGGGTTTTGTCCCCTGTTCAAGCGGGGGCCTGCTGGAGAGATTCTGTGGTCGCGGCTCCAGGCGCCGCTACCCCTTTCTGTTGGCCTCTTTAACCCATTTTATGGATGTACACATCGTGTGGAACACCACTGAACTTTGATTGCACCAGGTCCGGGTTTTGCGGTCTTTACATTTTGCCCATTTTGCAAAGCCATGCTCCAAAGGCAGCTGGCCTACAAACTGGTGCCGGCGTGACAGAAGAGTCGGGGTTATGGATTTGTCCCCCCGCATCCCCTCGCAAACCGGCAAACCGATCCTTTCTTAACGGCTGCTCTGCGAATTCTCCACGTTTTATGTCTCAATCCCGGGATTGTAGTCCTTCTCTTATGTGTCCAACATCTTAGTCACTGCCTTACTCGGGCTGTTTCTGGATAATGTTTTCTCGAGGTTTTTTTCCAAAGACCTTCACCTCCAGTCCATGTCGTCCCTGTGGTCTGTTCACAACACAGTGTGTCAGACAGACGCGTGGTGACGTTATGCTTGGTGGGCCGGCGTCTTAGCTGATTTACGCCTCTCTGTGTGTGTTTGTACACACAAGCGGGGCAAAGCGCCGGGGTTGTGAGATTCTTTGCTGAGGAACGCTTTCTTAACATGTTGCCTGATTGCCATGCAGGGCCCTGAGATGTGTCAACGCTGCCCTGTTACCGCGAAAGGTCAACTAAAGAGTGAGAACAAAATCTACTGTATGACCTCGATCGGTTTAGCGTGTGCTCTTCATCACCGGCGTACGACGGCGGCGGCGGGGGCTCCAATCGAGCTGGAAGGATATGTGTGTCATGGCTGTCTGCTTCTCTGGCCAAGTGGTCCCATGTGAGCATAGCTATCAAACTCTCTGAACCAGTGCCGAACCGCAGCCAATTACTTGACAGAACTCGACCGTCGCTCTAGGAAGCACAGAGGAAGAGAGCTGCTGCTCATTTCAGCGCTCTGTCCTGTCGGATGGGTTACTACCAATGGCTCAGGGCACAGTAGGGCAGGGTTTAAAGCAGACCATGTCATATGACACAAGGCTACGCGCTGCCCCTAAACTAAGGCTTCAGCTGTAATGGTTACCACTCTCCCATTTACAGCAAGTCTTTCGTGCGGGTGGCAGGAGGCGGCCGGACTTCAGGGACATGCGTAGAGGTCCCAAAGGGCTTTTGAAAAGGGGCCAGATGTAAATGGAGCATGGACGGGGGGCAAGGGGGCAGTTAAGCGTTTAATATGAGAGGTGTGGGCCGGAGTCGAGGCCGGCCAGGGGAGGGCGGAGGAGCCGGGGTGCTGGGAGCAGGTCCCCTGAGGCCCCTCAACCATGCTGACACAGGCCTGCCTGCTGCGCTACAGTAGTAGCACCTGCTAGGGTTGGCTTGAGTACGCATGGTCAGAGGTGGTCCCGTCGGATGACACACACACACACACACACACACACACACACACACACACACACACACACACACACACACACACACACACACTTTCATGGTGGAAGCTCTTACACATTCTCACCTGCACCCCCACTTCTCAGTGGACATGATCAACTGTGAGTGTGAGGCGTGTGTGTGCATATGCGTATGCGTGTGCGTGCGTGTGTGTGACTCATAACACAGCACACGCTAACATCCTTCATCTCTTCTCAATTAGCACAGATGAGCTGTTTTTCCCCTGCTGCGTTTATATACAGCAAGACAGATGTGCATGTGTGTGTGCGTCCAGTGCACGCATGCAGCCTCTACGGAGGCGATATACAAATGAGCCAGGGACTTCATATTTTGCGCTCTACTCCCCCTTGCTCTGTCTGGATTTCCAGTTGACCGGCGGTGTTTACGAAGCGATGCATTTCCACGCCCGTTTGACTTTTCACAGGTCTGCTACTCTCCCGTCTGTGGATAAGGTTTCCCTTGTTTCCGCTGGACACTGAATAGAGCAACTAATACAGGCCTGCGGTGTGTGTGTGTGTGTGTGTGTGTGGGGCTGTGTGCGCGCTCTCTTGTATTCTCATCCTTGTCAGGAGTCAGGACACTTGGTTAGAAAGGCAAGGAAATCTCAGAGAGTGAGGACATTTCACTGGCTCTCACTTGGGGATTTTAGAGTTGAAGAAAAGGGGTTAAGGGGTGAGGTTTAAGGTCAGAGCTTAACGGTAAGCATGCACTGGTGAGGTGTAAGGTTAAGGGTTAAATGTATGCACGTACAAGTGAAGTGTAAGACTAGGGCAGGGGTCTTCAACGACCCCCCACTACATATTGTATAAAATTGGGTTGCAGATAAAACTTTCTCATAGATTTCATACATGGCTTCATAGACTTGTTTGACAGCACTATCCATCTATGTTGTGTAAATTAATGTTAAATTATTTTTTATTTTTGTATTACATTTAACCACTTCAACCGTCAATACTTGACCTTTGGCTCTATACTTGGTCTGCTCTTTTTTCCCTCCACACCAAATCTCTAAGCCAAAAATAGCCAATCTACAAGCTCACAACGCGTCGCTCTGTGTTTCCACCAGAATGCAATACTTCCTTAGATGTATACTGTACAGTGTAGTAATACAAACATCTTATCTGTGTGTGATGTGAGTTTATGCACCTGTGTGTGTGTGTGTGTGTGTGTGTGTGTGTGTGTGAGGCGATGTTATCAGCTAGAAAGCAGGACTTCTATTATCCTTATCCTTGCCCATGCACGTGTGTATTTATTAAATATTCATATCCATGTCTATGAGTACATAACTATTCGTATAACACGACATGCGCATGTGGTAGCCATCTGACAACCAGGGTGTATCTTTCTGTTCTCTTGCAGGTCTCAATGGCATAAAGCCTGGCTTAAGACAGAAACGTGTCCTTGTGGGCAGAGTCGCTCAAGGAGCTCACTGGTCTGACGCCCCATTGCCATATTTCACAGCCGGAAAGAAAGAAGGAAGCAGCCAGCGGGAGCCACCAGGAGCCATGCCCGCCCTGGCCACTGGAGTTGGCCATGAGCCAGGTATGGTCCCCCTTCTTCTTGTAGTCCGCTTTGAAAACAACATGTTTATTCACCACTCCAGTCAGTGTCCGCGCCTCGAGCTTAACTCTGATTTGAAAAGATGCAGTGCCTTCACATAGACTGATTTAATCTGGAAGTGCGGAACCAATAGATCTGGAAGTGCGGAACCAATAGATTTAAGGCACCAGTTTAACATCAGCACAGCCTGGAGCAAGCAAACACAGTCCAGTTTTGCATAAACAGACGCATCCTGAATTTTGAACTCTTGAGAGTGTATGTAGAAACGGGTTCGAGTTAAATTAACACTCAGGATTGTATTTTGTTTTGGGATTTTGTGGAATTTCTTTTTTTTGGATAAGGTTTATACCAGTCCAGTACACTGTGCACTGACTTTCGCTCACTCTCTATCTCTGTCACTACTCCTCTGTTACTTGACCTGAGTGTAATGATGCCAGTCTGTTACTAGACCTGTGTGTGATATCAGTCTGTTACTATACCTGTGTGTGTGTGATGCCAATCTGTTACTGGACCTGTACGGTATGTGATGCCAGAGTCCGTTTCTGGACAGTGTGTGATGTCACAGTCTGTTACTGGACCTACAAATATGCGTGACGTCAGAGTGAGGAACATGTCAGGACTGTCGACACCTAGGCAGCTGCCAGAGGTCACGACCTCTCCCATCAAGGAACACTGTCCTCCTCGCATTGTAGCTTTATAGCCAGCTATGTCATCACACACGCATCCACGGACACACACACATGCAAGAGGATCTGTTCCCAACCCCAGGTGGCGGGGGGAAGGGAGGGTACAAAGGACAAAGGCAGACAGACATAAAGTTCAACTATGATGGATAAAGAGTGTGTGCGTCTACTCGTCCAGACGTTTTAACGGAGTTTACGTAGCCCCTGTCGTGGAAATTCGTACAGACAAAGTAGAAAGCCAGACCGTCAATTATGATTATAGTCATTTCAGGCAATTACTGGCAGGGCCCAGCGTTTCCAAATAAAACACGTAAAAACACTCCTCAGGCCTCATCTCCTGTCCTTCCTGCCGTGATGGTCCCATGCAGTTGCGTGTAGTTGCAGGTGAAACATCACAGACATGTAGAGATGAGCCCTGAGATCACCGCTGGTCTCTGGGCCGGTCTGTTGAAGCCGGCTAGAGGTAGTGGGAGCCTAGATGATGGCTGCTGGTTTCTATAGTAGAGGTAGCTGGATGATGGCTTCTGGTTTCTATTGTAATGGTAGCTGGATCTGGCTGCTGGTTTCTGTTGTAGTGGTAGCTGGATCTGGCTGCTGGTTTCTATTGTAGTGTGCTAAAACTGCTAGAAGTATTGAATGTATTTACTTGATTTGTATATATATAATGCTATACTATGCTGTACATTCAGGATTTGTTATGTGTTTAGTCAATTGTTGAAATGTGTCAGATGATCAGTAGTACCAAAAAAAGCTTGCTAATTTTAACCAAATGTTAGTGAAATGTTGCTCATGTTCTTTGTTCAAGTATTGAGCAATGAACGTTGGAAAACGTTTGGTTCCAAAATGTGGGGAGAACAGCGTGTTTGAATGAAACCCTTCACGTATGTTTGAGGTGAAAATAAACACGCGGGACAAATAGCTGGTCGTTAGTATTTGTGTTTGACAGTTAGGAAGCTGTGTTATGCTGCTTAGCATGAGTGTTTTTGGCCGGGACGAGGCGGGCTGAAGGTGACTGACACATTTATGCCTCCCTATCAGAAGGGCTGATCGCCAGCCAGCAAGGGCTTCTGGGAGCTCAGCGGGAGCAAATGACATGGCAGCCTTCCCTCCCGCACTGGCCCAGAAACACCCATCCATCACAGACACACAAACAACACATACACAGACAATGCAATGCTCGGATCTCAAAATTTTGGATATGCACTCAACACATTGATTGATTGAATACTTCATTAACAGTTTGCAAATAGTACAGTGGTACGATTATACAATGATGCTAAACACAAAAAAAGCCCTTAGGGCTTGTGGTCCTATGTATTCAATTCATCAAGACATTTAAAGACATACAAATCATTAACACTAGTTGCATGCCCAGTCGCCCACCCACACATACATGGCACATACTGTATGCACACGCACACACGTACGCACGCACGCATATTTACCTTTTGATGAAATAACATGGTTCTGCTGCTAGAGAAGGGAGACTTATTAATGCTAATATTTTCCCCCACTATTAAAAGTCTCAGCACTGCACTTCATCTTCGGTGTGTGTGCGTGCGTGCGTGCGTGTTTTTGTGTGCGCTCGCTGCACACATGTGTCTAGTTCTTATTAAAATGCTCATTATTGGGGTGTTTGGAGAATAAATAGTGGGGTAGACGGATGGAGGGCACACGGTGGGCTGTGTAAGATCATAACATCTCTCTCTCTCCTTTCTGTGTGAGTTGACTCTCCTTTGCACACTTAAAATGCCGTCTCTCGGCATATTGAGATCTAATAAATGAAACCGAATAGTGAAAAAATAAACTTGAAAAACAATAAAATGTTGGAAAACTGGCCTTAAAAAATGTGACCGCGGGGGAACGGCGAGTGCAGCGAGTTCTGGTGATTGGGTTACAGCTGTGCTCCTCTCAGCATGGCACTGTCAGTGTTTTTCATGAATAGTCTGGAAGCAGATTAATGGCAGTTGGGAGGTTAGTTGATGATGCCGACCGCACTGCCGCTGTTTGAAACGCTTGGTTTCAAACACACCCACACACACACACACACACACACACACACACCAATATCATCGTGGACTGTTTCAGGATAGAATTCTATTGCTGCCATTTTGCTGATTGCGCTTCTTGGGACTCACATGGTTTATGCACACAATTTGTTTTGCACACACACACACACACACACACACACACACACACACACACACACACACACACACACACACACACACATGCACAGACACAGACGCGTGCACAAATGTATACTCGTCTCGGAACAAGTCGACAGAGTCGCAGGAAATTAGCTTTTAATTACGTAAACACTGAGCCTGATCAAGTCGGTGTCACGCCACATGGAAGTCCAAGGAGATGTTTCAAAGTCCCGGTCAAGTTGACTTTAACACCCCCCCCCCCCCCCCCAACACACACACACACACACACACACACACATGCGTGGCCAGGTCTCTCCTCCGCTCCAGACGTCTGCCGTCTGGTCATTACTCCTGTTTAGCCCGGATGGAGTTTTATTGCAGGCCCAGAGAGCTGTCACGCCTCCGCTCGGCTCGGCTAAACTCAGCTCAGCCCTGTTGCTCTCAAGGCATCTCAGACCGGTACACCAAGCCCACCAGTCGCGTCTGCTATACATGAAGCTCATCTCCCCGCTGCGATCTGACAGATTAAGCTTAGAGAGTACTACTGAGACTCGCCGAGTGTCTGTTTACACATTGTGTGTGGGTGCATGTGTCCGCCTCTCTCTGTCTCCAACCTTCCCTGTCTGCAGAAATGTGTGTGCATATGAGTGATTCCCGTAGCAACTGGCTCTAAAGCTGAGAGGGCATACAGTAGTACTCTTATCAGCCATTGAATTGTCTCAGTCTCTCTATATTTTCCTTGTCAGCAGCCCCAGGCAGACAGACAGACAAACAGACAGACAGAAATTGTCAGTCAACCTGTCAGTTATAGGTCGACTCGGCAGTCAGCCACTCAGTCATTCTCCAGAGTAAGTGTGGGTGTGTGATCCTGCTGGGAGTGTGTGGGGGTGTGTTCGTTCCTGATAGCCCCATTTCATCCCTGCTTTTCTAGTTATGAGATTGCAAGGGGTTGGGGGTGTTCTCTGGGACAAGGGGAATGGGTTCATGTCATCAATTAAGAGCTTAAACTGATGTTGAACTTTGGCAGGACAATATTTGGACTTTGGAATGTCACGCCCAGGTAGCTAAACAATCCAAGGTTGTAACAAGTCCAACATCACAAATTAAATCTTCCACCGAATGCAGAGCCTAATAGCAGCACGTAAATGTTTGATCCAAGGTTAATAGATAAATTTGTAAGGCATAACCAATCTGCATATTTACCTGCACACCACATTCAATGCTTCATTCATGAGCTGCCACATGTAAATGTCGATATCCTGTACACAAAGCTTTTTTGTGTGGTCAAAGAATGGTACAAATAAGGTAAATAGCTAACTGCTAAACTTCTCAAGAATTGATGACGTGCATTCCTAGCAACCATAGCCTCACCTTGCAGATGACTGCTATTAATTGCCAACTCAGCAGGACCTACTGTCAGAACAGTGTTCTTCTGTGTTCATAGCTTAGCTAGTAGGAGAGCAAGTAGTAGAAAGGTTCTTGGTTCATGGTTAGGCCTACATAGAAACTGGGGTATTGTACATTAGGCGCCCGGCCCGCTAGCCGCGCACGGGGCTCTAGCGAGGGCGCGCTTATTTTGGGGTACCAAAATCATGGGATAAAAAATTCCCCAAAAAAAGTTTTAAAAAAATAAATACATGGGGGACCCCCTGGGAGTGTTGGGACCCCCGCGGACCCCCATGAAACATCGCGGACCCCTTCGGCTGGGTTTTTTTTTTTCATGAAGGTGGTTGCTTGTTTCTGGCGCACATCTGGCAACACTGACCTGTCTGCTTGTCTTTTCCCAACGTGGCAACCCAGATGCCGAGTCGTGTGTTGTTGTTGTGGGGAGATTACAAAAGCGGCTGAGTGGTGTTGGTTGTCTTTGGGATGTACATGGCACGTGAATGACGGACATATTACCGTGAGTGTGGTGTGATAGAGACATGACTAAAGTGAAAGCAACGGCGCGGGTTGAAGCGAAGTGCTTGCGTGTGTTGTTGTTGTGGGGAGATTTCAATAGTGGCGGTTGCTCGTGCGCGCGCATCCAGGCAGGCGCATGGGCAGTTCTGCCGATGCAACTTTGACCTACCGAGGCACAACAGGTCCACAACAGGTCGCGCATGCGCGTTATTCCCAATTGTATAATAAGATAAAATGTGAAAACAGCATGCCCTGAATAAGTCCTTAATGGTGAAATGAGCCAAAATCCTCGATACTTTGCACATGTAAGCAACAAATAAATCTTGAAATGTCATTTCCCCACTTCTGCATAATATCAGATTGATGTTTCATTCCGAAATTTTATTCTCAGAGCTTTTCATCCAAAGTAACTATAAAAAGTTTGTTCCGTTTTTAAAACATTTCATGAACCTGATTAAAACAAGTGCTCTCATGTTTTCCATTTCCAAGTCCTCAAGAACATATTTGAATATGGCTTACCAAACATTTCACATGGTCTAGTAAATACCGACATTGCTGTATCACTCATGCTACATCTGCCTGACTGTTAAATCAAGGACTGAGGCGCTCAGTGGTGTGATAAATGTCCTGGTGGTGTGGTTGCGTGCTTCAGAGCGGCCCGTTGACTGACTGCCCTCCTCAATCCAGCCACTCCGTCAACGACCTGCTGACATGCCAACCCCCACGTGGCATTAGCGTCGCCGCTTGGTGCCCCCTTTTACCAGGCGCCCGAGACCCTGTCCATTTATCAGACACGCACAGACCCACACCCACCAGCAGGCACTTCTAAAGACCCCAATGACCTTTTATTAACCCTATTATAAGTTTACTGTGTTATTCTGAGCGGTACCTGCATGTTCTATCAAGGTTTACGGCCCCCGCACAGCATTAAAAAGATAAGGGCAGTTTAGCTATGCGCAGCTGGAGAGGTGGGCGACGCTCGCATGAAAAAAGTACACATGGAAATCTTCTGAGACGACAACGTTTCTACCAGATTCTCTAATGAATTTGTGTGTATGTGTGTGTGTTAGAGATAGAGAGAGCAGTGCATCCTGTCCAAGCCTTTGGAGCTCCCGCGGAACACGGTGATGGCTGTATAATGATGCCGGGGTAACGAGACACAGCCATCCATATTGTTTATCACTCAGTGACCCCGTCGCCATATGGCTTTCACAGACACAGGCGGAGCGCTTCATAACAATGCTATGAGTGATATGACAAGAACGAGGGACTGTATCGCATTTCTCCAAGGCGAATGTTAATTTTTTTCCCCCGTCTCAATGTCAAGAATGCTGAGCATCTGGACCGCGCTGCTGGTTCCCGAGCCGCTGGAGCGAGTGTCGGGAACGAGGGAGGGCGGGAGGCGGCGCTGGTGGCGGGGGTGGCGTTCGCTCCGGGAGCAGTTTGTTCGTTTGCAGCCGTTTGTCGTTGTCCCCGGCCAGCGCTTCGTCGTGGGGATACAGTACTGAAACATAAGGATTTGTTACCACTGGAAGAGATCCCTGTTTCCAATTACATCAGAACCAAAATTTCCACATCACTTTAGAGAGAGTTAGAGAAAAAAAATAAAGGCAAGAGTAAGGGAGATATAAAAGTAAGAAAAGCAAGTGACTAAGAGGAAAGAGCATGGAATGAGTTTTTTTGTTGTTGTTGAGGTTGAGCGATATCCCCAACTGTCCCCTTCCAAAGAACACACAGCTAAATAGGTCATTGGTGGACATAGGACATGCTCACTTGCATTAGAAAGAGGCTGAAAACAGCTTTTCAGACCATGTGCTCTGCTTGGCCATCAGGCAACGGGATATTGAATAATAGCGCTCCACTTTTTGAGACAGGGTGAGAGAGTAAGACACACAAAGAGAGAGATATAGATATAGGTATAACAGTGTTTCAGAGCATATACGTATGCGTTTTCATACACATTTTGTTTTGGGTTTTCTGATCAAAAATAAATAAATAGAATCCTATTTAGGTGGTACTGGCACATATCCCTGAATGTTGATTTCTCTTGGACGCGTTTCCAGAACTAGGAGGAGGAGCTGGCCACAACATTGGACAGAACATGCAAGCCCAGCAGCAGGCCCAGCCTGCTCCCGGCCGTTCCAGAATCTGCGCTGCTGTTCCATTGCCACAATAAGCTGAGGTGGCAGGTCATTTGGATCTAGCCCGACTTGTTGTGGCTTCTGTGTTTTGTCTACCATGTTACGGCAATGGCTAAGCTTAGCTGTCCTGGAGCGGTCCAAACGGCATCCTTTCATCTCCATCTGGGGGGAAAGAGAGGTTCTAGAAAGCCACCGCCAAAGCCATCATTCCCGCAGCCTCCGGGGCCTAACGTCCCATGGTCCAGCACCGCTAGCCTGAATGCAGCGCGCTACACTGGGCAAAGCACTCCTCATCCTCCACACCCCGTATATCTGTCTTTGTCCTTCTTACTGTCTCAGTCATTCAGCCCCTTCTCTTTTGCCTAGAGATATTCCCAAGTTTCTCCCTCTGTGTCTGTTTGCCTCATATCTTACTAGCTCGCTGTGTCTTTTGGGAGGAAAGTTGAGAGGCAGGCAATTTATGAAACAGTAAAACCTCTCGGACTACTTGAGGGACTCTTACGTTGTGTTGCTTCAGTTTGGCCCATGTTGCAGACACATCTATTAAGATCTGAGCAATCCGCAGTGTGAAAGTTATGCTGCCAAACGCCACCGGCTCTTCAGCTGGTGGCCAGAGCCCACAGGACAGAACAGAGGAAGGGACGAGACGGTTTATACGTGATATTCAATGCCAACGGCATGTGCAAAAATGCATCCTTTTTGAAAAGCTTGGTCTAACCTGAATCCAGAGATCCGCTTTAATGAGGTCCTGCAAGTTGGAATGTCTTTGCTCCCCGGAACGAGGCATGATCCCTTGACGGCCAGTAATTGTTTGTAGTCCTTGAAAAGACATGCGTTCAGGGTTCAGCCCTGTGGTAGGGAAACAGTCAATAATATGATTGGAGTGATGGTTGATTGCACCTGGGCTGGCTCGTGGTAGTAGTGAGTGAAGTCATTTTTCCATGCCGAGTGCAGCCCTAACGAACATCTTGCAAAAGCCACTTATTTTTCTATTCTCCCCAATGATAGGAGTTATTTGAGACCACAACATTGAAATATCATTGCGCTTGATAATGGAAGGCTCAGACCCCTGACCTTTTTTAATGTGGAGAAGTGGTTAGTCCTTTGGAGCTGGTAATGGGAGGCTTGTGGCTTCGAATCAAGCATAGACCCCCGCTGTCAGGTTCCTGGGCCAAGTGTTCTATGTTACCTCTCTCTCCTCAGCTCCAACCAGCCACCATTATATCCCCAGTATATCCCCACTGCTGGTCGCATTGTAAGTTATGCTAAAGGCTCACAGTGTCTGCTCGGCGAATACATCATGTAGTTCTATAGAGTTCCATGTCTGGTAAGTGAGGCCGCACCAGTCAAGCGGTCACTTAATCCAGTCAAGCGGTGGCCCCCTGCCACTTCACGCTCGGCAGAAGGGAAGGAAGTACCAGAGAATTCATTTTGTCGACATGCAGTGAACCCAATAAGGCGAGGCATTAAAAGTGTCTGCGGGAGACGAGATGCAGAGGAGCAGGGTTACGAGGGGTAAGTCAGACAGAGCAGAGTTCGGGTTTGAGATGGCTAGACGAAGCCTTTTGGGCTTACGACACATCCTGCCCTGTCCTGTCCTGTCCTGTACTGTCCTGTCCTGCCCAGTCCTGGCTGTGAACACGGGGCCTTAAACACTTCTCCTGCTCTCGTCCCCAGGTTCAGGCCCAGCTCCCTCATCCGCCCACCCTCTTGTCTAGAGTTTCTCCCTTCAGACCAGGAGTGTTTGCATAAGTGCAGGAATCATCATCAGCGCAATTGCTCTAACTGACCACTGCAGCGGGCCATCAATCTCTATTATTTTCACCACGCTGCTTCTCGTAGTTGTCATTAGCGTGGTCGTCACTCTACTAATACCTCTTCCTATGGTTTTCTGTTGCAGCTTAATTGATTGCAGCTCTAATATTGCCGCCCGACCTTCCTCCCCGGCTCTCTTTCACTTGCTATACATTTCGCTGTGCCGGTGGGAGACCTGCGGATAAATTGTGAAGAAGTAAATCAAGGCGTGAGTGGATTAGGCTACACGGTCTGCAGCTGCTTCTCCCGCCGCCTCCCTTTCTGTCCGTCGACATTATTTTCCTTGGGACAGGTTTGAAGCATGTTCGCCGAGCCATGTTTGAAATATTGACCCCGCTAAGAAAGCTCCCAAATGTTGTCACAAATCCCAACCCCCCCCCAACAACCCCCAATGCCGGCAAGCCGCACACACATTTTGCTCTCAATAAATCCCTGATAGATATACGAGCGAGGGTTAATAACTCATCCGGCACCTGGGAGCGAGGGAGAGAGCTGGGGAGGGAAACCGAGCAGAGCACCACGTTCATTTCCTCTATTCATTTCAGGAGGAACAAGTTCATTTTCACCAGACACACACTTTGTCTTTCTGCATGCCTCAGGTTCAAGGATAGAGCAAAAAAAAAACAAGCCCTTGGCTTGGAGTCATTGTTGTACGAGGGGGAAAAAAAGGAAAGAACTCCCCAAAATATGGACTAACCAATAAATCCGTCTTCCAGCCGGTCGGCCTGTTGTCTTCTCCTGGCATGGCGCGTCAAGAAACAATGCCAGAGAGGTCACAGTGTAATGTTTAGGTCATATTTTACATCCATGTGCACTCAGCGGCGTTAGATTAGCCCCTGTAATTAAGCCCCCAGGTCGTTGACCCCTGCGACCGCCAATGTGATCGAGTATTATGTTTAATGCATTTCACTGTTTGAACTTTTTTCAGTTTTCACATAAAAAGTCACATCTGACGAAAAGAAAATAAATAAATGTTCTTTAACCGCTGTGTGGGTGTGAGAGGGGAAGTGCACAGTAAAAATCCAGAGCATTATTTAACTCTGAGAGAGTTAAAAATGGACCCGTACGGGTCTGGGAGTTCGAGCGGTTGCTTCCCCTTTACCGTAAGGCCCTGGAGGCTTTGGCCTGGCCTCCGTGTCTTAAATGACCGTTCTACCGTCCTGCGCAACATCACACCGGACTTTCGGACTCTCTTGATTGGGCTGACCCAGGACCGTAGCCACAACAGAACCTAGTGGTCCACTAGAACATGCTGCCAGGTCCACTGTACACTGCTCCACACGAGAGGGTCTGGAGCGGCCGCGCCAAGTCAAACTGAACTGAAGCCAGGCGCGGCCCGCAGGAAACAAGTGGGTCCACCCTGTAGCGGTGGAGGTTTGGCGCAGTGTGTTTCCTCTTTTCTTAGTCTCTCTCTCCCTCTCTTTCTCTCTGGCTACAGTGTGTGATATTACAGCTCTATACATGGATGACTGGATCTCTCTCTCTCCTGCTGTCTTTGTCTGTCTCTCCGCTCTTGTGTACACATGTTGGCTCCTGCACAACCATTGTGGGTTTTGCTTAGCTCTCTGTCTGTCTGTCTGTCTGTCTCTCTCTCTGTCTGTCTCTCTCTCTGTCACTCCCTCTCTCAACTCTCCCCTCGTCCTTGCTTGTCCACTCGTACATTCTTCCATTTAATGTCAGCTTAGCGGGATCCTTGTTTAGTTCTTGGCTTTTAGAAAAGCTCTGTTGTTGTTTGAAACTGGCCTTTGCGTCGGGTTGCTCTGAGCCAGGTCGTCGGGTTCAGCGTTACACACTGACCCTTCCGGGCAGTGTGGCAGCTTGTCCTCTGCTGCTTGTGCCTGACTGGCTCTAGCAATTGATTTGTTTCCCCTTCAGTTACTTATCTTTAACCCATTAAGACATGAAGCCGATTCTGCAAATGTCCTCTAAATCCCAACAGTTTCCTAAAGAATGTATGTTGTTATATCAGTGGTTCTCAAACTTTTTCATAATTGTCAAGGACCCCCAGAATTATATATATTTGGCCGCAGACTCCCCCACCTCAAAATATTTGGTTCCAGGGACCCCCCAGTAGCAAAGATTTGAGTTATATAAGAAAATGTTATATACTATATACTAATAATATATACTGTATATTCACAGATTTGCACACATATTCAAAATCTTTCAAAAATGGCAGATCTACAAGTTCATAGCACAGCACTCAGTGCCGTGCTATGAACTTGTATATCTGCTATTTGTGAATATCAAAAGGGTAAAATAATGCTTTTTTTTAGCTCAAATCTAAAAATGACACAGATGCGTTCCTGGTCTTAATGGGTTAATGCGCAGTGCAACCTTTTTAAGGTTTCCAGTGCCGGCAGGGATTGGAATTGAGGAGTTAGTTGTGAGAGACTTAAAGAATTGAGAATGCACCAAGACCGTAGAGGAGACATGCGACTTCACACCTGGGGAGAAGAGAATAAAGTGAGGATCCTTCTCTTTTCTTTCCTTTCTCTCCTTCATTTCCTTGCCTATCAATACCTTGCGAATATTTATGGATTTTCCACATCTCTCTTCTGTACTCCCCTTCTTCGCCTCACCTCATGTCTCTTTAAATCTCCTTTTCTTTTTTACTATTAAGTGGTGGGAGTTCTGAAGTTGTAAATGATTGAAGGGACCAGCTGCCCCTCAGGCAGGCCTGTAGGTGGTCGTGCTTCTGGCGACAAGGCCCGCAGAACCAGGCATCACTTGATCAGATACCACAGACTTTTTAGCCTTGCAGTGGCCAGGCGGCTTTGCATGCCAGGCCTCTGGGTTAAAACCCTGTGGGAGTGGCTTGAAATGAGTGAAGTGCACATGTGCTGTGTTTTTAAACCATCTCTTGTTCGTGTGGATTTTTCTCTCATCTTTCCTGTTCTCCCTATATGCACCCCCTCTCTCTACAACACAACGTTCCCAGTGAGGCATTAAGGCTAGACAGAATCTGAGGAACACGGCGCAGGATATCATCCTCACACAGTACATCCTGTGAGTCTGAAGAAAAAACTAAACTAAATGGGAAGCAGAGGGCTGAGAGTGGCAGATGACTATCTGTCTGTCTGTCTGTCAGTGCTCATGTTTGTCCAGCAGCAACTAGAAGCAGCTCCGGACATGATTTCAGTCAGTCAGTCAATCTTTAACCATGGCCACGCCGCCAACCTGCCCTTACGCTGCCAGTAGACTCGTGCTCTAAGCTAGCCAGCCGGTCAGGCCGGCCAAGTCAGTCAGTCATTCAGCCCGCCAAGCATGTCAACAATTGTTTTCAATCAATCACTTTCAACTTTCATGATTTCCCCCACTTTGCTCCATCTAAAGCTTCTGTGGCCCTCCTTCTCCGGCTCCTGCTCGCTCTCCGTCTCGGGCCGATGAGAGACACCCTCAGAGAGGCATCCAAGTGACTCAAGTGTTTTGACGTTTTGGACGGCTCCGCTGGGAACGTGTTTAGAGTTTCCTTGGATGATCAGTGAAAAGTTCAAAGGGTTTTCGAGTGTGGTGCGGTTGAGTCCGCGTGACCCTTTTCTGATGCGTTAGAAGAAGACGGGTGGGGGGTGGCCCTCGAGGCACGTAACCCGACTAGACTGCGCTCTGTGTGGGCTTGACCCTTCGTCAACCCCCCCTCGGTGGAGTGGCTCATGGCCAGAGGACCCAGAGTGAAGCAACAAACGTCAAGAATCTGCTTCTACTCTCTGTCAGTCATGCTCCGGGCCTCTGTTTCATTTGGAAGGTGCTGCCGTCACTTGCTCGCTTTGTGCTCCCACCCGAGCGGCCCCGTTTCCCCTCCTCCTCGCCTAATCTTGAAACCATCAGCTCCCCAAGTCTGCTTCTCTTTAAATTGAATTTGAAATGTTCATTCTTTTTTAAGCCGGGTTAGTAAATCCCTCTGGGGGCCTTGTGGATTTCACCACGTGCAGTTCTGAGGGGAGTCAGGCGGGGCCACAGGACTACTGATGTGCACACCATGTTTTTCGCTCACCATCATCCAGACCCGTCTTATCAACACGCAGCGTTGACCGCTCTCTGGGCTCTCTGTAGCCCGGATAACTACATATGACACTGTCCTTGCTGGCTCAGGAGCTATATTTGGTACATAGACAAGTCTGCTCACTACACTGAAATTCATTTCAGAGGAGCTGTGTCATTCAGTTCAGTTTGGTTCAAAACTCGGGAGGGGGCTGCCCCCCCCCCCCTCTTCCCAAAACCTCTGTTTAGCAAACACGCATGTGGTTTGGAGGCCTTCTGAAAGCACGCATGCCATCTGTGCAGCTAAAACCAAAGTACAAGAACATACAGTAAGCTGAGAAGCTGTCCCTTTGGGATTGATCAGAAGCTAGGATCGTTGGCGTGGCCTGTGATTGAGTTATTTTGCTTGATTTGGTATCTGTGCAGCTAAAACCAAAGTACAAGAATGTACAGTAGGCTGAGAAGCTGTCCCTTTGGGATTAGAAGAAGCTAGGATTGTTGGCGTAGCCTGAGATTTAGTTTTTGCTTGATTTGGTACAGCGTCGTTCCTGGAACAACAGGAAAAGATGGGGACAATGGCAGGAAGTGAAGGCTGTGAGGGAATGGCTTATTGCCTCCCGGTTTCCTGGAGTGTCCAGCCAACAGCAACAGTTGTACAGTATGGACTGGTTTTAATTTAGCCTGTCACTTTGTCACTCTGAGGTATGCTTATTACTGTGTGTGTGTGTGTGCGTGTGGGGGGGGGGGCTGGGGCATGTGGTGGGGGTGAAAGGTGGCAATGTCCATGCTTGCATGTCTTAGCTTGTTTTTCCAAGTTAGTCCTGTTATGTTTGCCTGTTTGTGCATTCCTGCATAGTACGGCTCCGTACGTATTACACCATTATTCAGCATATGTGCAACTGCACTTCTGTCTTGAATGTGTGATTGTGCGTGGACATTCATCAGGTATGGATGTGCATTGCGTAAGTGGGTGGTCGTAGCGCCCACCGTCGTGTTGATGGTCTCTTTTCCTGTTCCCTCTCTCCAGGCCTGTATGAGCTACTGGCAGCCCTGCCCTCCCAGCTCCAGCCTCATGTCAGCAGCCCAGAGGACAACACCTTCCTCCATGACATGTTTGCAGAGAGGAGCCTCCACTCGTTGGTCAAGGTAAAAAGTCGTCTCTGTAGCTCCCCCTTTGAAGTTTGTTTTCGTGTGTGTGTGTGTGTGTGTGTGTGTGTGTGTGTGTGTGTGTGTGTGTGTGTGTGTGTGTGTGTGTGTGTGTGTGTGTGTGTGTGTGTGTGTGTGTGTGTGTGTGTGTGTGTGTGTGTGTGTGTGTGTGTGTGTGTGTGTGTGTGTGTGTGTGTGTGTTGTTTATCAAGGCATTTGTTTTGGGGGAACCTCTCCTACAGTTAAAAGTGAAGTCAATTATATTACAGGTAGATTTTCACTCTCAGAGTTAATTACTTAAAGATAGGGTAAGTGATATTTCTTTCAATTTTTTTTTTCAAACTCTGTATTGTAATAGTAATCATTGCTATAGAGTGTTTAAGTATCAGGGGTTTCTCCAGCTCTTTCGTAAACAGAAATTACATTTTCAGCTGGGTCACCAATTTCATCCAATCCAATTTTGTCTTCTCACGTCTTTGTGCAATCACTTCCAATTTCACTTAACACATTGAATGCCAAAAACGGTCCGGACCGTTTTTGAGGGTCCAAACGAGAAGTGCCGAAAACGGTCCGGACCGTTTTTGACCCAATTCTATTTTTATACATGTGGGCCACGTGGGGCGCTAAAACGAAACTTTGACATCACCCAAGCAGTTTCTGAGAAGAAGAGGCTGGATGTGGCTCCATGTCAAAAATCCTTCCGGTCGGCGTTTTCAATGTTATCTCCTTGATTAAAAGCTTAATATCTCCATTTCTTTTTAATGTGGTGGAAACGAGCCGTTTTCGATCGGCGATCACGCTGCAATGGAGGGTCGCGTTGGAAATATTATTGTTCCAGGCGTTAGTCGGGACCCTCCGCCGTCTCGCACGCACGCTTTGTTTACATGCATTTCCGCGTCGGGGCTTCTCACAGCACAAAATGTATAACGCAAGTGGATGGAAGAAATGCTGGCACTCAACGTATAATATTTTAATAAACCTCTGGCACCCAATGTGTTAATTGTATATGGGTTCTCTCTCCTAATTGGATACAATTGCTATACCGATCTGAAAATGCATTACATTTTTTACTTAAGAGCTGGTAAGACAGGGAGACCCTTGTTAGTGAACAAACACTCTATAAGCAATGATTGCTACCGCAATATAGAGCTATTCAACACTTATTCTAACAAAAAAAAACATCACTTACTGCACCTTTAAAGTCCTATTTTATATTTCGTCATACGGTGGTGTTGTGTGGCGAGCCCCCCTAAAAGTTCACAACGCGTGACACCATGAGGTGTTGTAGGCTACTAGGTGCATGTGAGCATGTAGATCGTCTATTTTAGCGATAAAAAAAAAAAGATTTGCTGAAGGTTAATCTGGTTAAAATGAATTTCATTGACATTTTGCAGTGTATTGAGTGACACACACCCACTCAATCTTGTTTCTCCTCTCTCCATTCCTTCAGTTCCACTTTGCCCCCCCCCCCGTCTAACCCTGGTCTCATCTATGCATTACACACTTCCTAACTTTATTGTCATTCCAAACTCGCCTTCCCACCCATATCGCCTGTCTCGCCCGTCCACCGGAGTGAATGTCGAATCTTATATGTGTTCCTCCACCATGGCCTTATTCCTGCCTGTTAAACCAGATACACTGTAGCTATACGTATATGGAGAAGATGAGCAGCAACACTTGATCTCTTCTCTTTACGCTGCAACAGTTTAGATGGTGATAATGGGGGAACCACATGGTGTCTGGGGCCGTACCTCTGCCCCGTACCTAACCTCATCTTCACCGGTGTTCCTGTGTCCCCAGTCTCCCTCCTCTCTTGCAAAAGAGAAACCAAGTGTCTCTGTCTGTAATGCAATGAGATTCCTTACAATATCTGCTTGTTCGTCGTCTGTTTGACCGGGAAATGTATTGTTGTGCAACATATGGGCGGAGAACGCATCTCTGTCATTTTAGATGTCTTTGGCTATTAGAAGATAGCAGATATACAAGCTCATAGCTGTGAGCTCAAGCCCATGAGCTTGTGGATTTGCGATTTTTGAAAAATCTTGAACATTTATGCAAATCTTTGAATATATATATATTTTAAAGGGAACATTTGTGACTCAAATCTTTGCTTCTGGAGGGGTCCCTGGAACAAAATATTTTGAGATGGGGGGGTCCGTGGCCAAATACATATCATTTTGGGTGGTCCTTGACATGAAAAAGTTTGAGAATCACTGATAGAGCAACATAGTTATATATTTTTTTTAAACAGTCAAGATTTACACCCCCATCTCAAAATATTTTGTTCCAGGGACCCCCAGAAGCAAAGATTTGAGTTACAATTGTTCACTTTGAAAAATATATTCTAAGATTTGCAACAAAAAAAAAATAGAATGCTATTTTTGAATAGCCAAAGAAATCTAAAATGACAGAGATGCGTTCCCGGTTTGAATGGGTTAAAGACCCACTTGCCGCAAAAATCAAGTTAATTTTTTTGCTTACCTGTGAAAATCCTTGTAGTTTCCAGCACCGTGCATATCTCCAAAGAATCAAAAATATTGAATCAAGCAACTTAAAAACTGTTGCTTGGGAGCACACAATAGCCAGAGTAGATGGAAAATTACTCTGTTTTTAAGTGAAATACCCCCTTTTAATATAGTGTTTTACAAGTAAAGTCCACTCAGCAGACATGCACTCACTAATCCAGGTTTGACGCCATGCACCACAACTCGGATGGGGTGTGGCGTCAATTAGATCCTCACTAAATGCAAGCATTTACATGCATTGGTCAATAAGGTATCCAGGCCTCCAGGGACGTTGAGTAATACAAAAGAAGCGTCCCTCCGTTCCTGACACCACTTGGGTCCCGTCAATGAGGAAATGAATCGCTTTTGGTGCATTTGGTGTTTCACGCCGGATGTAGTCTGTGAATACTTGTTGTTTTACCACATTCTGGAGGATCCTACATATACAGTACAAGTTCTATTCATAGATACTGGAATACTACTTGGGGGCAAAGATAGTAGAGAAAGGATAAAGGTATTGTAAAACCACTTTAGGGTTTTAAGGGGAGAATGTACCGTTTTTGAACAAGGATGATTTTTCTGCAGATTTAAACCACACCAGGGGACACGTGGACAGTAAAAATGTGTTTCAAATGTGGAATATATTTTTCCTTAAGTCAACTGACTGACTCATTGGTTATAAAGCAGTGTTTTATTGTATCAGGCTGTTTTTATACGTGCTGGCAGGATATACATACCTTCCCTCCCTCGTTGGTGGTCTTTCCCCAGCCAGGATCTATCATTCATTATGCCACTGAGACAATTCAGAGAGAAAAATTGATGCAATTTTCATCCCCCTCACTCCCTCTAAAGAACCCTTTTTTTCTGTGTTGGCGTGTTTGCTCTGGGTCCGGGGTCGTAACGCACCAGCGCAAGTGTGTAGAAGTGGCTGACTTACAGTATGCAGTGGTGGAAAAAGTACTCACATTTTTTACTTAAGTAAAAGTATCAATACTGCAATATAGAAATACTCTGTTACAAGTAAAAGTCTGGAATTCTAAATGTACTTGAGTAAAAGTACTAAAGTATTGGTATCAAAATGTACCAAAAGTACCAAAAGTAAAAATACTCATTATGCAGAATGTCCCATTTCAAGTTCTCAAATGTATAAAAATAGCAGATCTACAATAGCAGATCTACAAGCTCACAATGCGACGCATTGTGAGCTTGTATATAGGGCTGAAGTGGTTAATGTATGTTTTGTAATAATAATCAAAATCTAGTAACTAAAGTTTTCAAATAATTGTAGTGGAGTAAAAGTACAATATTTGCCTCTGAGATGTAGTGGAGTAAAAGTATTGAAAATCTTAAGTACTTTAGTAAATTGTACTTAAGTGCAGTATTTGAGTAAATGTACTTAGTTACTTTACACCACTGAGTACCGGCATACCTCAGACGGCTGGAGTGAAAAGAGGCGGAGGTCGGGATTTGGGGGAACGAAGCCAGACGGGTTTCATTCGGATGGCTTGGCTTGTTATGGATTGCTCCAAGAATAAGGGCTCTTTTACACTGATAATGATGGGTAGGGTCCATCCATGCTCAGGCTCTCATTCGCGTCGGCCCCCAAAGAAAACAGATAGGGCGATGCTAATGAAGCCCAGCTTTATATTTCTGGGGTATTTAGCCAGGCATGTGGGTTGGAGAATCTATAGAAGGCCTCACCTGGCATTCTAACCACCACTTAATCCACGAGGGGAAGTCAAGGGCACAGACAATGTGGGCGTTGTTGAGTATTTAGCATGCTGACTAGTAAGTACTGTACAACCTATTAGGGGATGAGATGAATGAGCTTGTTGCTGAGAATTGTTAATGATGATGTAGTTTCAATACTCTTTATCCATTGGTTCTGCGTAACGTGCTTGTCAATAACATGTTGTACCAATAGCGAGAGAGATATGATTTTAAATAAGCTAATTGTTTATGTCGCTGTGCTATGATGCCTCTGCACCAAGTTCTGTCAAGAATCCACGCCTCAGGGCATGGTGGCGCGGTCAGTATCGCTGTCGCTTCACAGCTAGAAGGTCCTGGGTTCGATCCCCGCCGAGGACGTTGTGGGTGCTGGGGGCGTGTTCTCTCCTCCGCGTCATCAGTGCCCATACCCTAGGTGGGGTTCTCCCCGTGTCCCCTAGGGTAGGTACCCTCACAACAAACATGCAGTAGTCCTGGTCTCTATACTGCCTCCCTCTGGTCAGCTGGGGCAGCATAACGTGTTCCTTCCACGTGCTACGTCCTACCGGGGGAACTCCCCCCTGTCAGGTGATAAGAAGCGGCCTGCTCACTCCTCATGCATTGAAGGAAGCATGAGCTCAGTTCATGGCTCTCCCTAGGCTGGCAGAGGGCAGAGTAGGGCCCAGGATTACAGCTTAGGCATTGGCACTGGTTGAAAAAATGGGTTACAAAATCGTGGGATAATAAAGAATCAACCTCACTGTTTAATATCAGATGCTATTTTAGTGTTAATTTAACTCTAAAGGTCCTTACACACCGGGGCGATTTTTTTCATGCTAATAATACGTTTTTTTAAAAAACCTTATAAAGTCAATGCAAGCTTCCACACCAGTTTCGCGGAGCGAAAAAAGCGTCTTTTAACACATCGAGTGCCATAAACGGTCCGGACCGTTTTTGAGGATCCAAACGAGAAGTGCCGAAAACGGTCCGGACCGTTTTTGACCCAATTCTATTTTTATACGAGTGGCCCACGTGGGGCGCTAAAACGAAACTTTGACATCACCCAAGGAGTTTCTGAGAAGAAGAGGCTGGATGTGGCTCCATGTCAAAAATCCTTCCGGTCGGCGTTTTCAATGTTATCTCCTTGACTAAAAGCTTAATATCTCCATTTCTTTTTAACGTGGTGGAAACGAGCCGTTTTCGATCGGCGATCACGCTGCAATGGAGGATCGCGTTGGAAATATTATTGTTCCAGGCGTTAGTCGGGACCCTCCGCCGTCTCGCACGCACGCTTTGTTTACATGCACTTCCGCGTCGGGGCTTCCACAGCACGAAACGTATAACGCAAGTGGATGGAAGTAATGCAGGCACTCAACGTATAATATTTTAATAAACCTCTGGCACCCAATGTCTTAATTATTCGGAACGAGTCCGAATTTTGCGTATATTCGCATATTCGCCGGTGTGTAACCGCCTTAAGAGTGTAGAAATGGACCCATAAGGGTCAATTTTCTGACTCTCTGAGTTGGAATGGTGCTCAGGATTTAGTGCATGTCAAGTAGTTTGCGATAGGATTAGCTAATGGATTCTGTGGAAACAAAGGCCCGGGCCCAAGTACAAGTTTGATTGGGCAGAAAATGTGTCAAGACGTGCATTGGAATACTCTGCGTTACCAGCTGTATAGATGGAAGCAGGGCCAGAGAGAGGCTTGGAAGTGATTTTCCCTCTTTCTACTTTACGGGGGAAAGCCAACCGATTAATGAGCTCAGTGATTGTTGAGGGCTGACATTTTGGACACGCCTAGCATGTCCATTTTTTATGCGTGTTTGTGTATCCATATGCACACAGAGACATCGTTGGACATGTTATGAAGTGAACTGCCATCACTGCATGATGTAAATTCCACCTTGACGATGTGCCAGTCAGATACTGGATGGGGAATTTATAAATATATCACCCACAGAGCCTCGAGAATAACGCTGTTCACTGATGCTACTGTAGCATAATATACACCCCCAATAAAGTTGAACTGTGGGAAACCCATCTGTCCCTGTTAAACCATCAGAGTCACATCAAAGAGCAACATTCCTTTTTTTCCACAGACTGTGTTGTTTGTTCGACCTATTTTCCCTTTCTCCTTCTTCCTGTGGTCAAGGGAAATTGAGACGCTTTTAGAGTCTCTTATCATTAGCACGGAGGCGTAAGTGGAGCAGGTTCCCATGCCAACTCGAGACAGGCAGAAACTGTGTATGTTTCCTCCGCTTTTCTACCTGGTACAGAGACGCGAGCCAGCCTGTCAACCGGCGAGCCAACGAGCGGGAGGGAGAGAGACGGAAGGACATCGGAGACGCACAGTAGTACAGAACAACCGTCTCACCCTGCTGGAGGACCCGACGGTCGGGGGGGGTTCAGGTTGAACATGGCTAACGTCAGTGGCACGCCATTAATAAAAGCTTAATCGTCCCTTTCCTCCTGCCCCCACCACCAAGCCTCCGCGGATTCTACCTTCCATTCCGCGGGTCTTGGAAGTGGATACTTTGAAAGAGGCTAAACAGCGCAGTCAAAACCCACACATGTCACACTAATCTGACAGGATCAACAGCCTAGGTCACTCATATGGAAATGCTCAGGCCTCACCTGGGTAATTATGGAGCATCAATGGCTGGACAGTTTGGAGGGAGAGAGAGAGAGAGAGAAGAGGACCAGCAGAGGAGGTGTCGGAGACAGAGCGTAAGAGGAAAAAAAAGAGAGCATTTGGCCTAGTTAAGACTTAAACCAGACACCTCTCCTCTGTGTCTGTCGTCAGGAAGTCGGGTCAGCGAATCACGTCCCTTCTAATCTGATTATGTCACAGAGAGATGAGACAAATATTTTCGAGTATCGTGTTTCAGTGTGGGCCCACATGATCGCTCCTCTCTGGAGACTTTTCATCGGCGCGGTGTCGGGCCGTGACGAGAAATGCGAATGGCGTGGTGTGTGTAGAGCCATCACGGCTGAAATGACGCAGACGGCGCACCCCCCCTCCCCCTTTCAATTAAAGTCAGTCACTTAAGTGTGTTTTCTATAAATTCCACCGCGCTCACTGTTCCCCTGCCAAAATCCCGCTCCACAAAAAGCCACAGGAAATATAATACAACGTTCAATTTCCACCTGACACAGGTACAGGGCCCCTTTTCAGACCCACTTTCTGTCAGCAGGCCTTCAAGTGAGCGTGGAGCATTTTTCATTTGTGGTCAAGTCAGTTTTCCCTTTAATTCTGTTCTAGTTAGAAGCTAATAGGCTTGGCGCCTTGTTTCCCAGTTCTATTTATGTGGGCTTGGAGGTTTGTTCCTCAACGCTGCAGCGCTGTAATGACATGTAAAGGTGCCTAACGTGATGCTTGTACCCAAAAGGAATCTTTCCACTGGCTTTTATTCTTTGGCATGACATTGTTTGTGATGAATGGAGTCATTCTGAGACAAACTGGACACTGTTCCCCGAGTACTGGATTCGGAATTTCATGAATACCTGGACCGGGTTCTGGGTATAGCCCAAATGTTGAGACTCCAGACTGTTATGTTTTACTGCACCAATGGTTCGGCTACTACATACTTTGGGACTTTAAAGACTCATTCTTTGGGTATTTATCCTACTCACACCCTACACCTCAGAACATCTCCATACTGTACATCGCCTCTCCAGTACCAAGAGAGTTTCCTCGAAAAGGCTGCAAGCCCTCTCCGAGCCATTTAAGCCTCATGCCCCGCACGCTGCAATAAAGACCAGCTAATGGTCTCTGGTGCAGGGCCTGTAAATCTATACCATCGACTCATGCTGTCTGTGGTTTGCACGTCCTGCACCCTGGCCATCTCTGAGGTCCATATTTATTATTTTGAAGGAACAGGAGCCCTCGTGGGGAGCAGAGCAAACACCTGCAGGCTGCTTGGGAGAAGCTAACGGTCATCCTTGGGGAAGAGTGACCTCCATACGGCAGTCCACCCTCCCGACTAGCTCGGTTCCTCTACTGAATGCACTCATTTACAGCACTGTACACTCAACGGAAAAGTCAAGGGCTTTAGAGCTGCAGCAATAGTAAATTAAATGCTATTATGGATGGTGCAGCCTGTGGCTGTTGTGATTCAACTTGCCATTTGCTCCCAGAAAATGTACTTTCTGACACGAGCCGGGCTAGTTATTTATGGTCTGAAAACCTCCATCGCATCCAAAATAAATCCCCCTCCGTGCAACATTATACTCGGCGCTTAGGCTACCTTCCAAATATTTTCATAAGTGTTTAATGGCCGAGCACAGCATGAAGCCGAGAAGAGATCATGCTCAACGTCCACAAACAAGCACCTCTGCACAGTGCCAGAAGAGCCAGACGGCGAAGGAGGCCAAAGGCAGGAGTTGTGGTAGTATAGGAGCAGGCAAAGAGAGAAAGCTCACTTCTAGAGCAGATGAGCTGCATGGCCTGTGTAGATGACTCTACTGCAGCGCAAACTCACTGACTTGAACCGTGTCTGTAGGGCAGTGATTCTCAAACCTTTTCATGCCAAGGACCCCCAAAATGATATGTATTTGGCCGCGGACCCCCATCTAAAAATATTTTGTTCCAGGGACCCCCCAGAAGCAAAAGTTTGAGTTACAAATGTTCAAATGTTTAAAAATACATATATTCAATTTGCACAGATTTTCACGATTTAAAAAAAATTGCAGATCTACAAGCTCGTAGCGCAGCACTCTTTGAATAGCCAAAGTATAAAATATGGTTAAAGTGGTTCAAATGATTGTGAAGCTATATTATAAAATTTTGCTGGGGACCCCCTGGTATCCCCCCCAAGGACCCCTGGGGGTCCCCGGACCCCACTTTGAGAACCAATGCTGTAGGGCACAGGGGGCAGGATGGAGAGGGGAAAATAAGGAGCGGCCTATACCGATCCACCAATCCCTTTTCTATCAGTCAAAAGTCTGCATTGGTAATCAAGAGAAGTCTCCAGAGTGAACCCAGAACCATTATTCCAGGTCACTTTGGTCAAACCCCTGATTTCCATTTTTGTGTTCCTCCGGAGAAAGAAAGAAAAAGCACCCAAAGTGAAACCAGAAGGTCTACGGTACAAAGCCAATCTTAATAGGACATGGAGCAGAGTAGAGAATATGGAAAATAAAGGTTCATGGTGCCATATATTGTATTTACAGCTCCCTAGTGGGGCTGAGAGCTGCCTGAAGACATCACGGGTCAACGTACTGCTCACCTGGAGTTAAAACGATAAGTCTGGCCCGAATTTATACATTGAGCCGACTACCTTGAATAGTCAAATCAATCTGAGCAACATAGTAAGCCATGTGCATTTGTCCTGGCGGTGTGCCCTCTTCCATCCTTAATGTTGTTTTCAAAGTCGGTAGCTTCGATAAATCATTTGAATGGATGGTTTGTTTAATGTATGCCACCTGCCTAGTGTATTGCTAGTGATGTTTTTATGCTGTGTGCCTAATGAAAGGGGATATTAGGAATTGAAACGCAAATAGAACGGCTCCAATGAAGGTGTTTGCTGTTCGCCTGTGGTTTGTCAAGTGTGTGTGCGTGTGTGTGCGTGTGTGTGTGTGTGTGTATGCTCGTGCATGAATCTCCTGCTCCAGTGTTGTTCCCACTCCCCAGACAGACTCCTAATATTCAGCAGCGCACAGCCTTTGTCACCCATACAGAATGAACAGGGTCTACACAAGAGTGCAACAGGGGCCCTGCCTCTCCCTTCCCTAGAGCTCAGAGAGGAAATCTATCCTCTAACTTAAAGGAGCACTTCACCCCTGGAAGAAGTTCCAGGGGTGACCACAGGGGGGACCACAGGGGGACCACAGCGTATCACTGCCTATAACTTCAACTCCCAGAATGCTTTGGTGCCTTGTGGCAGGGGAGGTTCCATGTGGGTGTGATCTCCAACAATAACATCCAAACAGCATGCCAGTGTCGCCATGTCTGCTTATTATAAGCGGCTTCTTTCTAAAATGTAGTTGATATTTGGGCTTGTTTCCAAATGTTTTGATTGCTGTTTAAACCAGTGGTTCTCAAACATGTTCATGTATTTTTCCACAGACCCCCATCTGAAATTATAATTTGTGGCAGGGAGCCCCTAACAAATATGTGTCAAAAATATTCCACATTTTGAAAAGCAAATAAAAATATTTTGCAAAAAATCCACATTTTGGACTTTTTCCCCCTCAAGATTTTTTTGTAAATAGCAGATCTACAAGCTCACAATGGGTTGCGAAGCGTTGTGAGCTTGTAGATCAGCAATTTTCAAATATATAATATCCCATGTCTAGGTAAAGTGCTCTTGGCATAGTTATTTTTCTTTTGGGCTTGTTTTCATAGACCTGGCTGCTTATTTCTCTCACAATATCTGGCAACACTGGCTGTCCTCGCAAACGTTCATCTAGTTACATATTATGTCCAAGGATTCGTTAGTGATGTCATATCACTGGGACATATAAGTATCTTCATGCAGTTTCACTTCCGTGTCGCATAGTATTGACATCACTGTCACATCCTTGGTATTATGATCCTAGCCTTTCGTGACGGTGTTTGTTTACCAGCGCTGCTACTCCACGCTGTATTTTTTTTTCAAGCTTGCGCTTATGAAACACTACACAGGATTATTATTTCATGTCAACATTCAAGTACAACTATCAGAAGATAACTCAGGTAAAGTAATGCCTCACTCTACAAGGGCCGCTGGCCGCAGCTAATGGGAGTGGCCGAGTGGCGAAAGAAGGTTGAACAAAGTGTTACGGACACCCCATTGGGGCTGTCTTTTGAGATGGTCTGACTGAGACACGCCGAGACATGTAGTGCGGAAAGGAATGAGACCAATCTCTCATGATGCAAATAACGTCACGAATATTGCGAAGATTACTAGATATCTAAAAACACAGATTATTCACAAAAAAAACCCAGGATCTTGTTTCTTGACTCCTAAACTTCATTAAAAGACCGAAAACTTCTTCCAGGGGTGAAGTGCTCCTTTAATGATATGGTTGATACAGATGCCTGGCCTGTTGCCCTGCTCTCTCCCTCTCTCCCTGTCTGTCTCTCTCTCCCTCTCTCTCTCTCTCTCTTTCTCTCTTGCTTGCTGCATCTGTTGCCGACTTTCAATAAGCTGTCACATTCTCCAGGCCTTTTCCACGACAAACGAGAGACGAGCATGTTACGCACGAATTCCGAGCTCAGGCGCCAGGCCTCCGTGTATAGGGCCGTGGTCAAGGCAAGGTGCTCGGTGTGTGCTTGTGTATGTGACCGAGAGGGAGATGTGTTTCACCTGAAATTGTTAACATCCTGCCTGCCTGCCTTGCATCCACTGTTTATTCAATGGATATTAGTTTAGTTGATGTGGCATGACAACAACAGACACACACACACACACACACACACACACACACACACACACACACACACACACACACACACACACACACACACACACACACACACACACACACACACACACACACACGCTCGTGCAATAGTTTGGTTGGCTACAATTTGTGCCCTTTTGTGTTGTGAGTAAAAGGGTAAAACAATCATTGCTTTAGTGTGGCCTTAGGGACACTGTCGAGACAAAGTCTAAGGCTACTGGTCAGTGTAACTTTAGGTGGAGGTCATTTAGTGGAGTCATCTTCATCTCCAGACATGACTTGAACCGCACCATGCTTTCCAGCACCCGATGCCTCTGTGCTTGTGTCAAAGCTGGGGCTCCGCTCTGTAAACCAACCCCATGTTGTCTGAAAGCTCTCTGAACGCACTGTCTGACAGCTATTTCAGTAGCAACCCTGTACGTCTGTTTGCAGTCCCCCCTTCTCCTAAACTTGGTCTGGTCCATGGGTGAGGCCCCATGGACCAGACCAAGTTCAGGAGAAGGCGCCTTGACAAGGTGTTCTGGATCAGACCAAGAGATCGGACATGGGGGGATTAATTGGGGGCGGGGTGGGAGTGGGACTCATACTGGATTGGCTCCTGCGGGTGGATACTGGAATGGGGGTCACCGTTGGGCGCAAGGGGTTCTGGGTGGAGGACGTTAAGCAGAGGCCTTGAGCTGTGTCGAAGGCCTCGGCATGCAGAAACACTATCCAGCCCTGTGAGCTCCAGACCTCTCCTTCTCCCTTCATCACCGCGTCTCTCTGTCTTTCACGCGTTCGCTCACTCTCAGTCTCACGCTCTCCCTCCCCCCTGTTCCAGACCCTGGTTACTCTTTGTGTCTGGGTTATTCTTTGTACCTTAAATATACCTCCACTCCACCTCCTTAAGCTGTGGTCATTGAAGTCAGTCACCAATGGTTTCTTAAGAGGTCAGGGTTGAAGTTTAAGGTGCATGGAGATGAGTGCTATGTTTTTGCTTCGGCCCCCCCAAACTCCCACCCCTTGGGTAAATTTCCCATTTCAAGTTCAACATCAAATTCAATTCATGATTCTTACCCACGTTGGTGTCCCAGTGAGCATTGCTGTGTGTATTTTAAGCCCACCAAGTATTTCTGGAAGCAAACACGATCTGGCTTGAGCTCTGTGGGGACAGGACTCATAACTGCGCCATTGTAGTGTGTTTTCTGAAGCACGCGCTCAAGTTATTACATTCATCCATTCATTCATTCATTCATTGGCCTCTCTGGGTAGCCGTGCTCTGAGAGAGCCGAAACCTCGGCTTCATGTCACGGAGAACAAATGCTGTGTTTTCTCACCTGACGAGGCTCAGAATCCACGTCTTTGAGTTGCCTGGTTCGAGCTCAGCCCTCCACTGGCCGCAGCACACTGTCTCTCACTGTGTCCCGCTGACGTATTTTCCACCAGGCCACCTCAGACGCTTGCCAGGGAGCATTGCCTTCCTCACTGGGGGCTGGGGAGGGACAGAGGCCATGCTATGTCCAAAGAAAAAAGTAAGGTGCTGTAATGACTTTAAAATGCATTCCAGTGCTCACGGACAGACGCTTGGACAGTGTTCCCGAGCTGTAAATAAAAGCATTTCGATCTCGCATTCATTCGTCAGAGTAGAGAGAGAGAGGAAAAAAGAAAAATCCTCAGTTACGAAGTAAGCCGAGGCGGTGGAGCAAGTAGCAAAGCAGATGTCGCAGGGATTGTGGTGTGTCAGGGAGCCAGAGTCACTGGCATCCTCTCTCTTCTCCATTTCATCGCAGCTTTTTTAACGGAGATACTCGGGACAGATGAAGTAATTGGAGCCGTCTCCCCGTCCTCTTACAGTTTGGTAGGGGAAAAAGAGAGATGAGATCGGGGCAGAAGGTGGAGGTTTTAGAAGCCTGCAGACTTTGGAGAGCATAAATATGATGCATCTACATGAAATGAAACCGATGAGTATGAGGGCCCTTGAGTGGTTCTCCAAAAAAAATTGGACACCCTAAACGGAGAACACACTCCCAGCAGCTTAGAAGAACTCTAGACTAGTCATATTGCCAGTACGGGTCATTCAAGGCCCGCTTGCGGTCTCAGGGGCCATAGCCGTCTCCCTGACTGCGCAACTCTGCCCTTGAGTACCAGGGGACCCAGGAGTCCCATGGTTTCAGGACTCTGCAGCTGAGTTTTGCAGCCGTTTTGGCTTGCTCAGAGCCTTTAACAGATTACCTCCGCGACACGCCTAATGCGCCGTGTTTTATTGCCGAGTAATGCAGGCTTTACACAGGGATTTGAACCTTCACGCTGACCCTGAAACATGGTCGCTCTTTTGGCTAACACGAGCCCTAACAGGCCGTGATTTATCACTGGAGGCTGTGTGGATAAGCAGGGCGGACATGGTTGTACCAGTTAAAAGCCAGTTGTGGAACAGGAGTTATGTGGGACAGGACGTGTGTGCTGTTGCGTTTTTTTTTTCTCCAAACCTGAAAACCAATGCTTTTTCATGGTGATGTTGGCATTTGAACATTTTAGCGAGTTATTTCCTTTAATTTTATCTATTTGTCTGGAATTTACATCATCTTTTGGTGACTCACGTTCATTATGAAAGACAGATGATGACCTATAAAGAGAATCAAATAAACTCATCCGGACACGTTACATGCCTTTTCCTTAGTCAAAACATCCCAATTATTTCCATCCGGTAACAGAGAAATAGTGAAAAAATTATACGATCCATCAGGGATGTCATTAGTGGGGACAAATTCCATCCGGCCATTCCACATCCATGGCCCCGTCTTTTCCCAGCCCCATTATCCTGCATCCTCATGGCTGCTTTCCTACTGTGATATCTGAAAGGCGCAGAGGGAGAAATGACAGCTAGCGACTGAGTAACACGTGTTTTAATTGCACCCAGCGACTGTAGCTGTTAACGTGACGGCAAACAAACTGCTTTCTCGTATTGTCTTAGTGAGTAATGCTCTGTAGCGGTTTGCTCCACTTGTTTGGGTGTGTGTGTGTCTGTCTGCGTGCGCTTGCCCACACATGTGTTGACTTGGCCCTGCAGCCACCCAGCTGCTCCACGGGCTGGTCTTTCTCGGTCGCCCCAGCCAGAGGGCCCTCCGGTCCAGCCTCGTGCTGAAATGCTGGCTTGGACATCCAGCGGAGGAACCAGGCCCAGAGCCCAGCCGTCAGTCAGGCCCTTGGCCTAGCTCAGCCTCACCATTCTGGGCTAAGGAGAGACGGGGGACACGGTGTTGGGAGGATGGCCGTCCCCTGTCTGTGCGCTGATGGGACCCGACAGCGGCCTGTAAGCTGTCAACACATTCCTACACAACAAGTCTTTAATCACAACCGGGCTTGCTTGCGCATGTGTTATTTGTGAGTCTCTCCGTGAGTATGTGTGTTTTAGATTTGCGTCCATGTCTTTGTATGTGTAACATGTGAGTGTGTGTGTGTTGCGTTCATGTATTTGTGTATGCACACACTCGGCACCTCACATCAGCTTTGGGTTGACAATTTAAATGTTTGCGTGTGTGTGTATGTAAGACTGAGGCCTACTTTCCATTTTAGCATCACTTCAGCACTCTCTCTGTCTCTCTCTCTCTCTGTCTTGATGCTGATAAGGAAGCACTGAGCCAAGCCGTTGAAATGATTTGGAGTCTTCACCTGGTCACCGCCAGAGCATATCCAATGCATAGTGGAAAACTGGAGTATCGTCTTTGTATCTTGGCCACGCCAGCCCCAGCCATTAAAAGCACTCTAGTCTGTTGTACTCGAGCAGTCATTTGAGAGTCATGTGTGACAGAAGTGTGTGCGTAGTCATCAGTTTGATCTCTCTCTCTCTCTCTGTCTCTCTCTCTCGCTCTCTCTGTCTCTCTCTCCCTGTGTGTGTGTGTGTCTCTCTCTCAAATGTAGACTTAAATTTGAAGTCTTCCCTAAAATCATGGTCCTACTCCAGTTGTAATTGATCTTAGCAAAGCATGTCCCCCAACTAGCCTGCCCTCCAGGGTCGCAAACAACTCATTCCTTTAGTGAGCTTCACAACGTCTCTTGTGAGTGGCATCCTCCATGTGATCGCATCCCTGGTTCCCCATCTCCTTTTTTAAGTTATCATCATCATGAATGGTTTTTGTATGTATTGAAATGAGCCTTTGGATTTCTTTGTGATTATCCATTCGCTGTTTTTTAACATACTGCTTTACTTCTAAACGGTCAATGAAATATTCAATCAATCAATCCAGTGGTTCTCAACCAGTGGTCATTGACGGGGTTCCAGGGGGTCCCCAGTCAAATTAATAGTTAGTAACCAAATTGACCCTTATGTATCTGTAACTCTGAGAGAGTGCAAATGTACTTTTGTACACTCTCGGAGTTAAATTAACACTGCTTATGATACTACAGTGTAGATTGGGACGCCCAAGAAATCTAAATGTTTGAGTCCCTGGCATATCATTGCAAATGGGGGTCCGTGGGCTATTATGTGTCAATTTGCGGGTCCTTGACGCGAAAAGGGTTGAAAACCACTGAATTAATCGAACTCACTCTCTCTCTCTCTCTCTCTCTCAGATCCATGAAAGGCTGCAACAGTATGGACAAAGCAGCCCTGCCCCCATCCAGGACAATGCTGGGAATCTGGTCCTTGATGTGAGTCTGCCTGGAAAAATCTGTCTGTCTGTCTGTCTGTCTGTCTGTCTCTCTCCTAAACATGGAAGCAAAGACAGTCCATTGACGTATTCTCCATCTTCCGTCTCCCCCTCTTACACACACATGTACACATCATCAAGGCACACACTCCTATGCCTAACCTGAACAGCGTTTGTCCTGTTGTTCTTTCCTCTCCCGCTGCACTGACCTCTGACCTCCTCCCTGCGGGGTCTTCAATCTAGATGCCTCCACATGACTCATGTGTTCCAATAACACAACTGACCCCCTCACCCCCTGTCTAGACCCAACACCCCTACACACACACACACACACACACGCACACGCACACGCACACGCACGCACACACACACACAGAGATGTTTGTATTACTATACTTGTGAGGACATCAACATTTTAGGACAGTCATTTTATGAATGCCATTTTTGATGAATTTAGCAATTTTTCTTAACCATAAGCCTAAAGATCTACAAGCCTACGTCGTGCTGTGACACGTTGTGAGCTTGTAGATCGGCTATTTTCCGAGTGCACGCCACAAGCGCGCAATTAGTAATAATCAGGCATGACTCTATCTCTAATCCCCTCTAAATGCCTAAGCCTAAGCCTAACCCCAAACCTGAATCTTTTCCTACTTGTAAACTTGTCTCTAAACATATTTTTTAACCATAAAACAACCATTTCTCTTGTGAGAATGTCTGTTTCTAAAAGTGTACGATACTTGTGGGGACAGTTGGTCCTCACATACACACACACACACACACACACACACACACACACACGCGCACGCACGCACGCACGCACGCACGCACGCACGCGCGCGCGCACACACACACACACACACGTTTTCTTTGTGTGCTAGTACAGAATCGAAATTCCAGCTCCCTGGGGTCAGGGCGTACATTTGCTGGGGGCAGCAAGCCAGAGAGAGAGAGAGAGAGTGAGCGAGAGAGAAAGAGAGACGGAGGAAGCGAGAGAGAGAGAGAGAGACAGACAGAGAGGAAGCGAGAGAGAGAGAGAGTGCATGGATTCAAAGCAGAGGCGAAGATGGATGGGCATGTCAGACAGCTGACTGCAACAGACAAACTGCAGATGATAGAAGTGAAATGAAAACGCACGCCATCGGTAAGAGAGAGAGAGAGAATCTCGCGTGGCATGTGACACGGTCCCGTTTTCATTGCTTAAACACCTGAAATGCCACTATCGCCAGCACGCTGACATCAGAAAAACAACATGACCTGCACCTACTGTAACAACCATCCCGTGAGGCCAGGGCCGACCCTAGGATTTTCGTGGCCCTAAGCAAGCTTTTTTTTGGTGCCCCCCAAACACCCCCATTATAAAATCATTGTCATTTTTTATTGCATACTAAAATAGTAACGCTAGTTGTTGGATAGGAGATACATGACATAATTACAATATGAAAGTTAAAATAAATAAAAATAAAGCTTTATTTTCTTTTTTTTTTGTGTCCCCCTAGTGGTTGTGGCCCTAAGTGACCGCTTATATTGCTTATAGCAGCGGCCGGCCCTGCGTGAGGCGGTGAAAAGCTTCCAGGCGTTCCTTTTTTTGTTTTTAACGAAACAGCCATCCGACGCCACATCAGGTCGTATCCCTGCATTTGCTTCATTGACATTAGCCGATAGACCTACAGTAGCAATACGCTCAGCTAGCCCGCTAGCTAGCCAAATGCATGTGTACAAACTGCAATCGTGTGTGTGTGTGTGTGTGTGTGTGTGTGTGTGTGTGTGTGTGTGTGTGTGTGTGTGTGTGTGTGTGTGTGTGTGTGTGTGTGTGTGTGTGTGTGTGTGTGTGTGTGTGTGTGTGTGTGTGTGTGTGTGTGTGTGTGTGTGTGTGTGTGTGTGTGTGGAAATGGACCCTACTATCCTGAGTGTTGAGTTAACAGTGAAAGTGTAAAAGGGTCAATCGTTACACTCCGAGTCTAAATAATGCTCAGGATCTTACTGTGTACACACACACAGAGACAGACAGACACACACACACACACACACCTGTGTAAACCCAAGGGCCGGCCTGGCATGGTTAAGTGGAGTAGAGGAGAGCCCTTGGTTTAAATGGCGTGTGGTTTTGTTTGAAATCCTCAGCGATGTTTATTGTAATCAAAGTGCCTCTGAGTATCGCTCCCCTCCTCGAGATCCCACAGTCATACATCATCCTAATTAGTACTGAGTCAAGGGAAAGACGGGAGGGAGAGAGAGAGAGAGAGAGGGTTCTTATAGTCAAGGAAAATGGGGGGGAGTCAGACAGAAAGAGAGAGAGAGAGAGTCCAGAGTGTCCAGAGAGAGAGAGAGAGAGTCACGAAAGAGAAATCAGTGGTGTGTTCTTTTATTCATGACCTGACTGGTAGACTCTCCGTGCCAGAGGCTGGCCAACACGTTCCGCTCTGCGTCGATGTGAAGCACACATGGCAGAACCCACAGGGTCAACTCCAAACCTCGCTGGACTCTCAAACCATTGCTAAAAACGGCCCACCCTGGCTCCGCAGGGCAAGAGCCTTACTGTACTCCCCGTCTCTCCCTGAGTCCACCTCAAGTACGTATAACTGCAAACTGTTTTGTCTAGAAAGACAAAGAAGAAGAACGGGAGCAAACTTTTTGGCGAGAGGCCATTTAGATGTTTGTTCAGGAGACCCTGACTATCAGCCTCCATTCACGCTCCACTCCCAGACCCCCCCCCCCTCCCCATTTTCCTTTTTGTCAAATTACAGACTTTCAAATTTATGCTTCCTGGTAAATGCTCTGCGAAGCGTCTCGCCGGGATTATCGGGTATCGGGATAAAACCCAGAGACGGCGAATCAAAGCGGTCCAAAGTGCCTGCGATCGCCGGTCCCCTGGCTACCCCCAACCCCCCCCCCAGCCCCCGTTGGCGTTGCAGTGTGTTTTTAAGGCGGATCGGCTTACGCCCACGTCGCCGCTCCACATGAAAGCCAACTTAAAGAGGGGCGGCAGGGGTACTGAGGCGAGATCTACAGTTAGATGAAATTCATTTTGGGCTCGGGTTTCGGGGTAATGGAGGCTTAATTTATTGCCTAACATAAAATGACACTTCAGCCTCTGTCTGCCCTTGGTCTGCACTGTCTAGCGCGTACACAGCAGGTGATTGCCTCTGCCTAAAGCAAACCACCACAGCAAGGGCCCGCAGTCGAAAAACCGTCGACACTTGGCATTTGGGAATATTACTGTATTACATTTGTACAGTACGTACGGAGGATCGTCGGTGGCCTGTGCGGTACACATACGAGCGCACACTCCTTGGATGTGAGTCTATGTACCTCGTTGCTCCCCCAGCATTAGACAGACACACACAGCCTCTCTCATTATGCCTGAAACACAAGCAGACACGCTCTTCCCTCGTAGCAGCAATGCAACGTGCCTTATTACGTTGATCAACGGGGAAAATCGGCCCGGGACTTGAACCCAGCTCGCCATAAGTCATAATGAATCTCTGCCTAATCAGTTTCTATCTATCCTGTCAAAACTTGTAGAAACCGCACGCACACCGAAGCCCACTTCAGCAGTGAGTAATAAGGCAGAACTCTGCATCAGTCTCTCCTTTCCAAATCAGCGTCCATCTTTTGAACCTTGGCCCGCGTGGCCTATAGTGGCTGAGTCTTATGCCTGTCTCCTCCTCTGCCTCCCCTCTGCTTGACTGCCTTCTCACCGCCATCACACTGGGCCACAGAGCTCCTGTAAAAGTCCACCAGGTGGAGACAAAGAGCACTGTCCATGGCTCAGTGTCATGATGCTACTACAGGGAGAGAGAGCGAGAGTCAATCATGTTGTTCTGCAAGTGTCAGAAGGCTCCCCAAGTTTCCTCTCTAACCCATTTTCATAGATACGTTAACTCATACCACCAGGCATTATGATATTTTGACATGTTCACTGTTGGATATAACCAGTGAGCTAATAAGCAAGGAATGTCGGACAATGACTGAAGGATAGGTTATGGGGTTTGTTTTGAAGTTTGCTGTCCAAGACACATAAACGTACATGAAACCAGAGCAGGTGAACATAATACGATGTTAACTGATGCTTAAGGGTTCCCCCTGCACCACCCAATGGTGTTTTTATGGTACTGTCCATCATAGGCCACACAGCGTGCATACCACAGACCATAGTATGCAAACCTTACATGCATCTGTAAGGTTTGAGAAGGGGTCTTGTGACCCATACGCTGCCGGTTCAAATCCTTGAAACGGACAAGAACATCCAAGCAAGGGAAAAGGGAATGAATACGGGATGGGATGATGAGAACATACTACAAAATAATTGTGATTAATGACATCATTGCAATAATTTACACATGCTTAAAACTGTTAAAATGCCACTAAAATCACTTGGCCTGACATTTTAAGAAAAACGTATGTATTTTAAAAATTTTATCCCACGATTTTGTAAAACATTTTTTCACCCAGTGCCAATTGCCTATGTAATCCTGGGCGCTACTCTCCCTCTGCCAGCCTAGGGAGATCCCAGAACTGAGCTCATGCCTCCTTCAATGCATGAGGAGCTAGCAAGCCGCAGCTTATCACCTGACAGGGGGGAGTTTCCCCGGTTGGACGTAGCGCGTGGAAGGAAGACGTTATTCCAACCAGTTCCTTTCCCCGCCATCAGGCGCCCTGGCTGACCATGGGGAGGCATTATAGAGACCTGCATGTTTTTTGTGATGGTACTCCACACAGAAAGGCCCTTTCGCCATCCCCACCTAGGGTATGGGCACTGATGACGTGGAGGAGAGAACACGCCCACAGCGTCCTCGGCGGGAATCGAACCCAGGACCTTCTAGCTGTGAGGCGACAGTGCTACCGAATGCCACCGTGCCCCCTTAGAACTTATTTTTAATAGCATTGTCTTCAGCCATGCTATTCTGAAGGTAAACAGTGCCAGCCAGCCTAGAGCCTGTCTATTACAAAACTGTATCTTTTAATTTACACGCACACACACACACGTACACAGACCGTTTACATATCTGCTGGTGCTCTCTAGACCGTGAATGTAAGTTGACAAAAGCGAATCGATCCCAGTGCATGATGGAGGTCATTGATGATTTCACGGTAATTGGAATACAATTATTGTGAACGTATTTTTCCGCCATAAACGATAATATCGTATATCGTTGCCATCCCCAGAATGAATAAAATCTCCCCCCTGCTTCAACTATGAGCATCGTCTGTGCACTGGAGCCAGGCACTTACAGACCATGTATGAGCAGCATGCATGTATCTGCCTAACAGCATGAAGCGTGACACGTCTTGTGTGTAGATGTAGTAAGAGGAACCAATGGAGGAACACAGGTTTTTGATTTGTGTCTAAAGTAACGTAATGCTCTGCAGGCCGTTCAGGGTCAGGGTGAGAGCCACAATCTGACAACCTGGCATTAGACTACTCTAAACACACACGTGCACACACACACACACACATACACACATACACACAGACACACACACACACACACACACACACACACACACACACACACACACACACACACACACACACACACACACACACACACACACACACACACACACACACACACACACACAAACTGAAAAGCACATAGCCTTCGGTGTCAACCATCACTGTTAGGTTTCTCTTCTTTTTTTTTTTTTACCTCCTTCATCTGTCACGGACAGGGAGAAGGAGGGAGGGAGCGAGAGAGGCAGATGGAAAAAGTGATCCTGACATGGAAGCACGAAGGTAGAGAGCGGAGCGCGTTGTCAAAATGCTTTGTTTTTTCTCCCTGGGGAACTACGGGACCGGGTGCCATAACCACTTAAACCCTATATACTGTACTTTGTTGATTGGGGTCCTGCAGGGGTCTGTGCTTGGCGCCCTCCTTTTTTGCCTCTACACCAAATCTCCTTGCCGAAAATAGCTTATCTACTGTACAACGCAACGCGTTGTCAGCTTGTAGGTCAGCTGTTTTTGCAGAATGTTTTTTGCAGAAAGTTTGCCTATTAGAATAGGGAGGACGCTAGGGTTAATGGAACCAAAGAAGAGACCAGAATGTATGGCTGCTTTTGTCTATTTCTCCTTCTGTTTCTGATCCTTTCTCCCCAATTTATTCCCACTCTCCTCCGCAGCTATTACATGTATGGGTGTTTACATTCTGTCCATCACCCTCCCACTCTCTGACCCTAAGCAGTTTGTCAGAGCAGCTCCGCTCGTCTTTATTAATTAAAGTAGTCTGGGGGCTGAGTTAGGTTCAACATGGGTAACACCGACCATTGTGGCTATCGTTAGCCCCCACCCCCCAAGCCACTCTGTCTTTCTCCCACTTTCTCCCTCCCTGGGGGAGGCCAGGACAAAGTGGAAAGGCGCGTCCCGCCCCGGCGCGTGCTCAGGGGAGGTGACTTGCCCCCTCCTTAACCCCCATTTTCTACCTCTGCCTCTCACCTCTCCTGCCCTCTCACCTCCCACGTAGGGTCATCAGTCAAACAAGCCTACGCTCCCCCCTCCCTTTTTCCTAAGATGGTTGGAAAGTGTCACGTGGAAAGTGGTCGATGTTTGAACTGTACTTATGACCTGGGGTGCTCCCTATGCTCCGCACGCGCACGCGCACATACACACACACACACACACGCACACGCACACGCACACGCACACACACTGTACTGTACATGCACACAGCTGAACACACGAATGTGTTTGCATGACCTACCACCTCGTACACACTGATACAAAGGTGTGTACATACACATATGCCCAAAAACAGGTTTGAAGTGGTTAAAGCAGCACTTTTTTTTAATGAATACAATTTGATTTTGACCAATCTGTATGGTACAGTATGTTAATGCAATATAACTTCTACAATTGTGGTGGTCGTATTTTGTCTCCCTGCTCTTCTATTGAGACATTTAGATCGTGTCAAAGGTCATGTCTCACCTAGACACAGGATCTGACACGAGAGGAAAGTTACATAGTGCAGCTTTAAGTCAATGAAAAGTATTAACAAGAGCCTGTGACTAAATAATAACATTGTATCCATTTGAACACGGGTTTCTTTTTTTCTCCTTTAAAAAAAAAAAAATGTAACGGTTTTGGACAGAAGATTTCTGTCCGGCAGCGACCATATATACAGTACACATGCTCTCACGCAGACCTCCAAAACCTGCCAGTGGAACAGGGGAGGGAGGATTCTCAGGACCCCTGTGATTTTTCACCGGCCCTCGCCGAGCAGACGTTGATCCCGCTCCTCTACAAGCGGCTCTTTGTATTGTGGCTGCTCACCGCTGCTCTCTGGGCCCAACACACACACTCCACACTCTTCCACATCCAGGAGGCTCACCCATAAATCACGGCCCTGCTCTGCCCAGGAGGAGGGTTAGAGCCCTGCCTGGGGTTGAGGAGCCAGATCTACCCCTCCCCCTTCCCAGCCCCCCAGCCCTGGAGATCTGTCATTAATGTGGTCCATCAAGGGTCCAGTGTTTAGAGACAGTTTTCTTTTTTTTTTACGCTGAAACTCCAATGGAACATTTTTGTTCTCTTGTTTTTACTTTTTTTGTTCTTAATCACATCCCTGAAAGATGGTCTTCTCATCTGGGATTGACACAACTCTTAGGTCTTTTGGCCATGTCTGCGTCAGCATGGAGCACTGTGGCTATATGGGGTGCAATCATTTGATCATCTCTGTCTAGTCGTTTTGGCCTGCTACTGGGTATGCTGGCCCTTGAACAGGTCCTCCACAGAAAGACATAAGCAATCCTGGTCTTGACCCAACCATTCGTAACAGTTAAAGGCCAAATTCTAAATTGCCATTCATTTCAAAAATTCTGGAAAAGACAGTCTTGTTACAACTTCTGGCAGCCGTGAAAGACAATAATATATTTGGAAAATTTCGGTCAGGATTTCGACAGCACCACACAGTACAGAGTCTGCACTTATTAGAGTCACAAACAGTCTTTTAATGAATGCTGTGCTTGTTTTTCTTTTTATTTGAGTGCAGCATTTTACACCAATGATCATAATATTCATATCAATAGATTACATCAGTGGGTCGGCATATCTGGGACTGCTTTGGAGTGGTTTACAACATATTTGACAAATCCTAGGTTATTGGTATCATTTGGTGGCCATGGGCCTCATTCACTTAGCTTGGGTACGCACAGATGTTGTACTTAAAGTTGTACAATGCAGAATCACAAATAACGATTTTTAGCAACCTCTGCTGGTCACTACCGTCACTGCATACAATTTCCCTAGTCCTCGATTACCCAGAATTCCATTCGTTTTCACCGGAAGCCGGAAGCGTTTCAAAAAGCGATCTTTTAATTGTTTTATACTATCTACGGATCGTTTCTCTTAGCCAGTGGAGCATTAGTTACCATGAGCTGTGCTTTCTTTTTCTGTTCTTTTTCGATCTTCCAATCCTACATTATCTTAAAATCAGCGTGAGGTTCCTTTTTGTTAATAGCGCGGTAGTTCCTGGCCAAACAGGAAACCGTTGCGGTAGTTCCTGAGGACGTCGGCCACGACGTCATGACGTTGGCCAGGAACGTCATTTTCCCGGGAAAGTCCCCCCCGTACACGTTCAATAGAAAATATATAAATAAAAGGCTTCCGGGGGTGAAATTCACGGAGTGGGTGTTGTGAAACTTTTGCCACTCGCAAAAGATATACAATTTAACTTTAGTTTTGTTGAAAACGTTACCTAGTATTACTTTAAGTGCATATCCGCCGCACCTTTCCAAGTAGTTTCCAAGAGTCTGATTCATAACACGTCTGCTCCGGAGCAGACTTGTATGCCTCCAACCTTGCGTATATGTTATTAGAATGCCTTATTGTTCATGCAAAATCAATTACAATACTGCCAAACCTCAAATAAAATATTTATGTGTCCAACATTTGTCATCACATATAAAAAAAGAAAAAAAATATGTCTGTTAAACAATCTATTGCTTGGATGCATATTATAAACATGACGCAAATTCAAACCGATTTTTATAGATTTTTTTCAGTTCACGCATTTAGAGCGGAATTATTAGGTCCCTCAGCGTGTTTGCCAGTGTGGCCACAGTTTCGCGTATTGTACTATCATGCCAACTCCAATGTCGCATTGATTTATATTATTGACCACATCACATGAAAGCTTAAGTCTTAGCATCTGATGTGGATACAGTTTGGATGAAATCTAGCTGTGTCCATTACTCCATTTCCAATTCCGATGTAGGACAGTGGATAGGATATGTTCGTCCAAAGGACGGATTTCCCCTCCGTAATCAATAAAGCTTTGATCAATAATTATTGGATATTGTCGAATTCCAGCATCATCTTTTTACCTCAGCAAAGGTGAGCGAGCAATTGTTCGGTAGAAAGGGCCTATATAATATCCTTTCCAAGTTTTATTAGCCTTTGGACTCGTGATGTTAAACTTTGTAAACTTCTTATTCTCATTACACACATGAGAGTAGGATATTGCTTTATTAACATTCAGCGGATCCATCATGTGAGGGACTCACTTGCCAAAATACACTGATCTACAAGTTGGCAAGGCGATGCGACGTGAAACTGATCTGTTCATTTTGACGAGTGATGCAGTCTTTGGTCTGACGGCTCTGCACCCCCTTTCATGAATCGCACGTCAGATTTGCCTTGAATATACACGACACGTTACACTCAAATATGGTCGCAAATGTAAGACCAGCTTTATGAGGCCTCATGTTTCCCCGTCCTCCTCTATAACTTGTGGAGCGCCCCCAAGGTTACATTTTAGGTCCAATTATTTTTTTCCCTTCCTTTTGGTGACATTATACGTAGGCACTACACCTCCTCTCGTTGTCATACAGCTGATTGATGACAATTATCCTATATCATCTGGTGAAGCCCGACAACCCTAGAAACTGGTTCCGATTTAGTTAACGGCCTAGCAGTTATTAAATACTGGATGTCAAATAATTTGCTTCAATTGAACTGAAATTCCCATAATTGTTGCCTCTGTGTCATATATGATCCCAGCCTAAACTTTGAGAGCCATGCTAACAAAGCTGTTCATACACATGTTTATTCTTCTTTCGGCTAATTCCCATCGGGGTTGCCACAGCGAATCATCAGTTTCCATCTGTTTCTGTTCTGTGCGTCTTCCTCTGTCACTCCAGCCACCTGCATGTCTTCTCTCACGGAATCCATAAACCTCCTCTTTGGCCTTCCTCTTCTCCTCTTGCTTGGCAGCTCCATCTTCAGCATCCGTCTCCCAATGTACCCCTCATCCCTCCTCTGCACATGTCCAAACCATCTCAACCTCGCCTCTCTTGTCTTATCCCCAAACATTCTAACCTGGGCTTATCCTCTAATGTAGTCATTTCTGATCCTGTCAATCCCTAACTCCTAATGAGAATCGTAGCATTTCTCTCTCTTTACCCTTGATTTCACTCTATCTCTATCGTCTCTCTTCTTGCGGAATCCTACAAAACAATGGAGCATGCATACAAAAAACTATTTCACCAGCATCTCTTTATTTGTCACATAACAGGTGCCTTACAGGTGTAAAGCCGTACCTGTCATGTGACAAATAAAGCTGATTCCGAAAAACTCAATAGGCTCTAAATTCTACGAAACACTGCTGCTAGGCTTTTAACTAAAACCTGGAGAAAAGAACATGTTACTCTGGTTGACTGTTTCTTTTTCCTTTTACGTATTACTTTTAAGGCACTGAGGACCTGCCTGAGGAGCTCAGGTTTGATAAATCAGTGTATGCTTCTAAGGCCCTGTTTAGACGACAACGGTCTCTAGAGAAAACGGCAAAATAAAATATCAGATGTGCCTTCCGTTTAGATGGCAACGGTGTTTTCGGGGGTTGAAAACGCAATTAAGTGAAACCTCCTTCCAGAGTGGAACTCTTTGAAAACGCTCCGCCTCCCTTCTCCACGTAAACAGCCAATACGGGAGAAAAGACAAAACGTGTGACATCATGGCTCGCGTCGTCTCGCCACGTGCGCGATGTAAACAAACAGCTGTGATAGGAAGTAGAACGGGAGTGGTTCTACGCATGCGTGACTGGTCTATCTGGGAGCGCGTCACCTAGCCACCTGGCATGCACACTACAGCGTTTTCAATCACTGTTGCGCCACAGTGTAAACGCAGAATAAAAAGTGAACGTAACGGCACTTTGTCGTGCTCTATTCTGATCGTTGCCTAAATTACTTCTTGTGTTAATATTATCAGCCTGCATGTCTGCTGTTTTCTATCACTGGTACTAAGTCTCTTTACTTAATCTCTTGAGTGAGCAATGAGTAAAACAAATTTGATAGAACTCTCTCTCTCTCCATCTTCCTCCTCTAGCTCTCTGAGGAGCTCCAGGGGAAAGCAGCCAATGGTGACATCAAAGAGCTACTCACACTGCTGGCCAATCCCCATGTCAAGGTAAGTTTGACATCCATCAAACGAAAACGTATTTAGTAATTACTCGAGAAAATGTCAAATAAAGACTAGATTGATATGTGATCATGCAGGAAGATGTCCATCGTACGGGGGGGAAAAAATGTTGCTTACAAGATTCTGCTCCAGAATCTCAAAGCACTGGAAGCATTAGCAGCTGATGACAGTACAAACTGTCATTGCACAACTTCACTCAGAGTAACATAGTATACTGTATGTAGCTTCAAATGAAATGTCAGCCAGCCAATCAGAATGAACTGTATTATCCTCGGGATATGCGTTTTGGAGGCAGAATCACACAAGTATATGAGATAGATGAAAGACACTAAACAGTAATACCTAGAACAGTGGGCCCCCTATATAGTCACTAAAATCTACTTATATTCATTAAATAATCAACATATTATCAAAACTATTTGCAAAGATCAATGGGATGATATAAAGAGCAGAAATAGACACATCAATCTGTATACGATTAACTGACTCCAGTATGGCTTTTGCTTTACTATTATGAAGCAGGGCAACAGCTGAGCGCAGCTTAATGCTGACATTAAACTGTTTTCATGATCACATTGTTAACGTAACATACACAAACTAGCAGCTCAGTGAGCGAGCTCGAGGCCCTTTCCTCAGTCCTCTTGGCCGTTGCGCTCGGTCTCGTTAGCCAGAAACAGACAGCTTCAATATATATTTTTACACATTTGTCCAAATACATAAGCCTGGCCATCCGTCAGGGCTCCCAGGTGGTGTCTCTGACAGCACTGTGACTGAGAGATGGAAGGATGCTGGGGGGGGGGGGTAGTTGGACAGGCTCATCTGTAATGCGTGGCCGTCACACACGTTCACCTCCTGCCAGAAACAACAGCTCCGGGTATACAGACCCCCCCCCCCTCATGTCAAACAGCAGGGGGTCAAGAGACTGGCCATCCTGGAGGATGAGGCTCAGACAAATGGAGTCCATGAAGATTGAATGAGACGCGCACGCGCATTCACAGCAACACTGACACGTATGCGCGTCGTAGACAACAGTCGTTGAACAGATATCATTCATATTACCCGCAGATGAATATGTAGAGACAGAAACACACATTCACATGTACTGTATGCACATCCTCTTGCTGAAGACAAATGGATATTAGTTTAATCTATCATACACTCACCCTCCTAAACTGTAGTTCACGACTGAGGAACATCTCCTTTGTCTCCATCAACACAGAGGGGTTCCACCATTACTCATCATCAGAACCTCTGGCGATTCTGTTTTGATGGCGTTTGCAGCAAAGCCTTTTTGGCGCGGCAACATGTCGATCCCTCAAAATAGAGAACTTGTGAAACTCATCAATCATGGCACCTGACAGCTGCGTTGGAAGAGGCAAAGAGAATGAAATGCAGGAGTGCAATCCAGTCATACAGTATATAAACACACACACGCACCTGCTTGCCAGCAAAATATCCTCCCCATACATCTGTGTGGTGTGGTTATTGCGTGAAGTTCTACCCTCAGATTTGAGGAGCGAGGGCCACACCTTGAAGTGGCAACAAGTGGGTTCACAGTGGCCGTATACATGCGTATGTTCAGACGTGCACATTGTCTACCCCCACTCTCATGGAGTACGTTACATTCGCTGGTTTGAGTCCCCACCGCAAAGCTATATATGTGTGTGTGTGCGTGCATTGAAACCGCTCCCCGGTTAAGCGCTCGCACAGGCTGCTTGCAGGAGCAACCCGGTCACCATCGATTAGTTCCAGTGCTGTGGCAGGGGGAGAGTTTTGACTGTAACACGCTGAGGTTTTGGAAGCCCCTCACAGCTCCCTTTGACAGGGTCTCAAAGCACAGACGGGCCCGTGGGCTTCAAGACCCAAAGCACTGGAAGCATTAACATTTCATTCTTTCTCTCTCTCTCTCTCTCTCTCTCTCTCTCTCTCTCTCTCTCTCTCTCTCTCTCTCTCTCTCTCTCTCTCTCCCCCATTCCCCCCCCCCATCCGTCCTCCGGGGGCACTCGGTACCGTACCAGCCCACCTCCCGTGTAAATCACAGGGCTGGGGGTGTAAAACACAAGCAGATGGCTGCTGCCTTTGAATGGCGTCTCTGTGCGATAGTAACTGTATCACTCTCAATTATGGCTGAAATGATCCATTCCTTGGGTGGGGACATAAATCAGCCTCTTTAAAGCAGCCCCCCCCCTCTCTCTCTCTCTCTCTCTCTCTTTCCTCTTCCTCTTTGTCTCTCTCTCTCTCCCTCTTCCCCTTTCCCCCCTCCCCTTTTTATGAGTCGCATATGAAAAAACAACTTTTGCCGGCATTAGCCACCCCCATAAGAAAAACTAATATTGACAGTGATGAAAGTGCCAATTATGATGGTTGCCTGTTTCCGCCTGCCCTGGCCTGTGTGTGCGCGTGTGTGTGTGTATGTACGTGTGTACGTACGTGCCATATACTGTATGTGTGTGCGTGCACGCACTCTTATTCAATCCGTACGTAGACGTGTGCATGCCATTCACGTGGGTTCTGAGGTTACAACGTCCCAGCCCGCCTACTATCACATCTCATGGGGGGAAAGGCAGCAAGCCTGGCCACCCCAGTGGGCAGGGCCCATGCCCGCAGGCGCAGGGGGCCAGTAGTAAACTGAGCAGACTGGCTGCTGCTAACGGGGTCCGGAGGCCAATGCCAGGAAAGCATGTGCAGGTTTATTTGGACAAGCACAGTGATCTGTTTTTATAGGATCCCTATTATGTCTAATGAACACAAACACACAACCCAGAGAGAGAGAGAGAGAGAGGACAGATGACTGGAAAACAAGGGCGAGACCTCCGGGCTTCCCTTCCCCTCTTTCTTCTCGTTTTCATTCATTCATTCGTTCTCTCTTTTCTGTTCATCCCTCCATCTCTCCCTGTTCCTCAGTCTCTTTCTTACTTTCTGACTTTCTGGATCTCACTCTTCTTTCTTTCGCTCTCTCCACCCCGCCCCCCTTCTTGTGCCCTCTGCATGCTGTTGCCCTGGGCTGCAGGTCTGAGCCGCAACAAGGATATCGGCTCTAGATTCAATTAGGAGGCAAAGCCACTGACACACTGACTCATAACAGTTGCCGCACATGACCCTGAAGGAACGCAATACGCAGACCGGGTGTTAACAGCACAAAATGACCCCGGCCAAACTATACCCGGGGCCAGCCTCTGGGCTAGTCCAGTTTATACCCCAGGGTATAAAACGGGATAGCCCAGAATATAGCCCAGATGTTTGTGCATTTACAGTACAGTATGTGTGTGTTTGTGTGTGTACACGTGTACGTTAGGATCGGGGGATTCCACACCTTCCCCTGTTTGGCGACAAATTCTGAAACAAGAACTTGACATCACCACGATAATGTCACCATGTGACAAAGATTACGTATTAATATTGCACCGTTCGGAATGAGGTGCTGGATTTGTGCTCTGCACTCAACAAGGCAGCCCAAACAACGGCCATGCAGGTTGCAACATCTGTGTTTGGCCGAGAGAGAGAGACAGAGCGAGCAGCAAGCATGTGTGACGGCGAGGGAGCAGAGTATATTGTCAGTGAATGAATGCACCTACTGTGGTTTGAGACTCCTTCACCAGTACAACTATTGTGCAAAGCTTGTAAATCGCGTGCATGATATCCGTGGGCTCTCTGTATCTTGTTAAAACCAACATATATTCACAGAGATGATGTCAACAAAGCTAACAAGCTAATGAAATGAGCTAAACTGAGCTTAAGGTGGACTGACATAAGGTGGACCAACAACTCATTTAGTGTCAATCTCAGCCACTCCTCCTATATACATAGCACGCGTTATCTGCTGAGGCTCTCCCAAGTTTAATAAAGCAATATCAAGGAAATTTCTTTGGCATTTCATATTTTTTTTGCTATATCGAAAAAGTACCAAACCGTGATACCAAAATATCATATCGAACGAGCCGTGAATTTTGTGAACCGTTACGCCCCTAAAACTCAGTACAGCTACAGTATAATGACACCAGAACACCTACAGAAGGAGAGAAGAAGATAAGAGATTAGAAGAGATATCCCAAACAGCTCGGTAAAAATAGCTCAGGAGAGATTAGCAATTAGTTGGATTGGATCTGGGAGCTCATGTGATCCAGCATGACCAGGTGTCCAGTTGAGTTTATTGTTAAGTGTTCAGTTCAGTTCCAAGAAGACTACAGTAGATAGCAGTCGCCAGATTGCCAGCAGTAACTTACAATTACCCAGCAACAATCACTGAAGACCATTACCAGCGGTAACTTACAATTATCCATAGACAATTATCCGGACAGTACCAGAAGGGTTACCTTTCGGCTGAAATCTCAACGAAGAATATCTCATCCGACTCTGCTCGTGGCTGTCTTTTTTGATAACACCCGAAATTAACCGGAACCGGGCCTGACCAGACATCATCCGGGCATTGAGACCGCTACTCTGACCGGACAACCTGCAAAGTCTGCCCTTAGTCCATCAAACTACAGTACTACATCTTTCGCTATGTGGGAGAGACCCAGGAGGAATACACACAATATGGGAAGCTATGTGAGTGCACACTTGTGTGTGTGTATGTGTGTGTGTGTGTGTGTGTGTGTGTGTGTGTGTGTCAGACCCCGGAGAAACACCTATATATTGAGTGTGTCAGTGCATGCATGCGTGTCTGCGTGCATCTCCGCGTGTCCAGATACAGTATGTGTGAAATAGGTACAGTATGGGACAGGGTGTGTGCACAACATATGCAGGTCTTGCATGCTGCCATGTACTGTATGCATGCAATTGCATGGTGTGTGTGTGTGTGTACCTGTTCCCATGTATTTGCTCTCCCATGTTTTGTGTCGGCGGTCCCCAGCCCGTGGTCTGTGCCATGTGCTACGTATTAGCGTGCAGCTGGTCCTGTTATTTTTGTTATTTTGTATTTTATTTTTTTAAAGAATGGGGGGGACAGCGCATTAGGAGCAGTGCCGCTCTGGGCTGTTGGTGCCGCACAGGGGAGCAGTTTGGAGGAGGTAGGCAGCCATCGAAGAGAGGACACTCAGGGGTCATGGTATTGCAAGAAACGGCCAATGTAAGTCCAAATGGAAAGTTCTGTGTGTGTGTGTGTGCGTGCCATTGCTGTTGGATGGAAACCTTGTGTCCAAATCCGTGTCCAAAACTCTTCAGGAAATGGACAAAATATAAATATTTATGCAACCCACAGAGACACTTAACCACTTTAAACCTGACTCTCCTATTGTGGGAATGTCATCATTGTAGGCAAACATTTTAAATTAAAAAAACAGTAAAACATTTTCAATAGTGAAAATAGCAGGTCTTCAAGGTCGCTACAGGCAGACGCAATGCGTGTGCAATGTGTATGTGTACAGTATGTGTTTGCGCACATGTGCATGCACACATGCGGACATGTGTGCATGTACCTAAAATACATAATGCCTGATCTTATTCCAGTGACCAAGGCTTTTGAGGGTAGGTGCTGTATAAAATCCAGAGTTTAGAGATCATTTAGATCACCCCTAAACTCCAGTGACCAAGGCTTTTGAGGTAGGTACTATACCTATATGTAGAGTTCAGGGGTAACATTGTAATGCTTCATTTATGCTCAGTCATATGATGATATGCCCCAAAAAGTCTGCTCTAGATGTTATGTGCTGTGCGTGAAACTGACGTACGGTGCAAATTGCACATCTTTGGTCTGTAGTCTGTACTAGGCTTTAGCTACCTGGAAGTGAAGGAGAGCACTCTTGTGTCCACTGAGTAGGGCTTCAGTGGACTGGACACGTGGCTGTTGATGGATACGTCGATTGCCTTTTGTAGGCCTCAACTCTGCGACCTTTAGGGTATGGCGTGCTGCTGATTGGCCACATGTAGGTGCGGACCCCAACAGCGGGAACCCCCCCCCTCCCCGCCACCCACCCACTGAGTCGGGGCCAGGGCCTGTGATTGACGCCTGGATGACCCCCAACGTGTTGGCAGTTGTCGTGAGTGACAGCCAAACGCCATCGCTCGGGTCCACGACGCCGCACGTGTCCAACCTCAGACTCGAAACGCCCCCCCTGCCCCCTCCCACCGCCTCGACCACCCCGGGACACGGGGCGTCCTTTAACCGCCGCTGTTTTCGGAAACTCTGGGAACTCGATACGACGCCACATTAAAAGAGCCCCCGCCTCTAGAAAAAGAGCGGAGCAGAAGAAAGCAAAGCGAGATGGAAAAAGAGACGGCAGCCACAGGATCAGGAGCGTTCCTCTGCAAATATTTGCTCTGTAATATTTTATTCTGCTCTGAATGGACCGCAGTCTACTATACTCCCTCTCATTCAGTGGCAAGGAGAATAAGTCTATTATAGAATCCACTGTGTGCGTGTGTGTGCGTGTGTGTGTGTGTGTATTGTCGAGGGACCGCTCTCCTCGCGGATAAAATCATCCGATCAGATTTTGTCTATATTGACCCTATCAAAACACTGTAGAGACGCTGTGCCTCTTAAAAGTCCACAGTCTCCTCCCTTTATGGCATGACACGATGCTATAACCACAATTTATATTGTGTAATCCATCCAGAATGGCTTTCGGGATCCCGTTTCCCCAAATCCGCTTTCCCTTTATCGTCGACCTCAGCTGCAAACATTTTATTATTTTTCATTTTTTTCCCGCAGGGTTCCAGCAGATAGCTCAGCGCCATAAAAATACAGCATCCGTCCGTCATGCAATACAACACATAGCATCTATTTATAGGCTCCTGGTCTGTTGCACGCTGTTGGCCTGGCCTGAGGGATCCACCTGGCTGTTTCTGGAGGACAGCTATGGAAAGAAACCCGATGGATGTTTAGTCAAGAAGAGCAAGCGAGAGAAGTGTAGTGGAGGGATTAAACATGCAGAAAAAGGAAGGTCAGAGATTGCGCAGAAGACATCAATTAACCACTTTCAACCTGGTGTCCCTATTTTGTTGCTATAATATCAGTGGTTCTCAAACTTTATATTATATTATTTTGTTCCCCCCAGAAGCAAAGATTTGAGTTAAAAATGTTTGCTTATATATTCAAAGATTTGCAAAAAATGTCACAATAAAAATAAAAAAAAGCAGATCTACAGGCGCATAGCACGGCACTTGGTGCTGCGCTATGAGCTTGTAGATCTGCTATTTTTTACCAGGTGCTCGAAGAGCGCCTGAGTCTACAAACAGTCAGACTAATCATCATCATTCGACACCTAGTCGACACCCTAGTCGCCACCTATTCATCATTGGCTGTCATGGCTGTCCTTCACTCCTTTAAGCCAATGGGGACACTTCCCCGTCGGCCCGTCCTTTAAGCCAATGGGGAGACGGCCCGTCCTCCGCAGTAACCGCCCTCCGCTCCCCTCATTCACACTGCAACAGTTGCAGACAGTGCAAGTTGCACTGCTGCCTCAGGGAACAGAGTTAGCCTAAATGCTAGCGTGCTTCATTATACCTAGTTTGGCTATTAAGTTATTATTTGGCCATGTTCACACTGACTCCAATCTTCGCTATTGTTGGGAAGACCCGTGCCGTGTGGTGTCTAAAAATGTTGCCACCACTTATATAAAAAACATTATTAGCGTTTACCGTTGCATATTCAATGTTGCCAGGTTTGGCGAGAAACAAGCAATCCGAAAAACAAGTAATCAGGTCTATGAAAACAATCACACACACACACACACACACACACAGAGCACCTGGTAGAATATGACTTTTGTCATTTCGTTCTTGTTAAATAGTCAAAGCATAGAATAATGGTATAAGTGGTTACTCGGATGCATTTCCGGATGGAATTTGTTAACAGGAATGACATTGGTAAAGAGGTTGTGGAACGTAAACATGTACAGTATTTGTGCATGCTTATATGCATGCGTGCGTATGTGTATACGGTACGCGTGTGAGCATGTATATGTGTGTGTATATGCATGTGTGTCAGTGTATATGTGCACGAGCCTGTACATGTACACTATAATGTGTTTGTGTGCGCGTGTATACAGTATGCATGTGTGTACATGCTCCCGCCGTCTGTCCTCTCTCCCATCTGCTCCCAGTTAGCAACATCTTGAACGCTGCGCTGCGGCGTGCTCCTCTGTCATAAAACACAGCACTCTTCTTCTCCTGCTCCTATCCTCCTTCTCCCTCGCCAACACACACTGTCTCTCTCCTTCCTCCCTCCCTCTCCCTCCCTCTCTCTCTCCATATTTCTGGCACGTGGTGGAGAGATGTTTTTCACTCTCACTCCTCGATCACGGAAAAAGCGCACCGCTTCCAGCTGCATCCCGGTGTGGACACAGAGCCGTTAAATAGTTTGAAAGATGAATCTCTCAATGGCATCATTCTTGTCTGCGTCCCGTCTCTTCTCGCTCTCCCTCTCTCGCGCGCGCTTTTTCTCTCTCGCTCCCTACAATGTGCTAAATACCTGAGGTGGCCGAGAACTTCATTACTTTGACTCCCGACACTGCGGAGCATCGCACAACAGCTCACCGTTCCTGTGACACACCACCGTACCCCCCTCCCCGCCGCCCCCCTTTGTCTCCCTGGAGGTACTAGCAGTGATTCATAAGGTCGAGCGGCACTTTTGGGGCCCCGCGGGCGCTGGGTGCCTTTAATCAGAGAGATGTATAGAGGGAGGACGGGGCAGGGGTGGGGGGGGATGGGGGCGGGCTAATGACAATTAACACATGTAGCTGGAGCAACTGGCCCTGAATGCACATCGAATCCATCACACGCTGCTCGGGGGCAGACACCCCAATCCATAACCGTCCTCCCCTCTGCACTCTGCCTTTACTCTTCCAGCCTGCGTACAAAAAGAGAACGACAGGTTTGAACCGGTGATGGAACGTACGGCCATACTTCACTTAATCGCTGATTAGGTCAAGTTGAGGGCCTTTTTGTTGGTCTGAGCGATGATAACCCTTCTCCTGCCTCCTCTCCTCTCCCCTCTCCTCTCTCTCCATCCCTCCTTCCAGAGCCTCCTGTCTGTCCATGACACAGTGGCCCAGAAGAGTTACGACCCAGAGCTCCCGCCTCTACCAGACATCGACGACGACGAGGACTCGGTGAAGATCATCCGCCTGGTTAAAAACAAGGAGCCTCTGGTGAGTACCTCTTTACAGTTATCTGGTGAGAACAGGCTAACGGACGGATGACCAAAAGGCGCCTATATACAGTAGAGCGTTCTGTGTGACCTTTGACCCGTTTACCCACAACACCAGAGAACAAGTACCGTACATGATTCTGAGGCATCTTCCCGATGCCTGTGGGAATCTAACCCGCAACCTTGAAGTTGTACGCGGCCGTGCCTAACCGAACCGGCCACAATTACCCCGGTCTTGGCTCGTGTGTAATTTCAGCCCGGTCTGGGCTTTGTGTCTGCGAATGGCTTCCTTTTCTATCCTGGTCAGTGTTGTTGCTCTTTCATCCCTAACATGCTCTCACGGCCGTACACCCAGACATCAACAAGCCAGGCCAGTGCCAGGCCCTGTCTGTCTCAGCCTCGGGGGCCCCGACCATTGCAGCGTTCTGTCTCTCTCTCTCTGAGTCTCTCTATCTCTCCCTCTCTCCCTCTCTATCTCTCTCTCTCACTCTCTCTCTCCCTCTCCCTCTCCCTCTCCCTCTCTCTCTCTCTCTCTCTCTCTCCCCCCCCCCCCCTTTCACTCTTTCCCCCGACTTCCTGGGCGTCTGTCTGTAGTGCCTGCTGATTGCCATACCAAGCATTCCCCAGGCCCTGCCACCGGACAGGGCTTCCCGCATGTGGGCAGCTCAACTTGGACTCGTCTGCGGCCCCCACTGTCCCTGTTCTGACTGATGCAGCTTTTTATCGCTCCACTCCGCCTCGTCCCCTGTTTCCCTCTTGTGTTGTTGCATCTGTTTTTTAGGTTTTTTTGGGGTGCATCTGTTGTTGTTGTTTTACTGCCTTGGATGAACCTGGGTGCCCTGGCAGACATGGCACATACATGTAGACACACACACACACATTCTACCAGTCCAGTCAGACACATAATGTTTGTCTGTCTGTATGGCTGTCTGTCATCATGGCACCACCCTTTGTTGTGTGCTGAGGCCCCGCCCACCTTTGATCTGATCCTGGACATGTCCTGGCCCCGGGCGCCTCTATTTTCACTTTGCGGCTTTTTTTTCCGCTGCTCAGACCACCATTTTGGCTCCGAGCCGGCGCGCTTCTCTAACCGCACCCAGGGGGGAAAGCGGGAGGAGCACACCTAAGCCATTTTTGGTTCCTTGCCCTACTCTCTTTGCATGTTCCGCAGGGCTGCTGTGCGTAATAATGTGGCTTTTAGAGGAATGTTCTCCCCCTTCTTGCACACTTTGTCGCAGGCAATTCCTGCTCCGGCCCTCTCCTCCGCCTCTGATGTTGGGTCACGATCTCCCGCAACCATAATGTGATTTACACCCAGGCCCTGGCCAGCCTAACCCTTTAAGACCTGAAGCCGATTCTACATGTCTCCTAAATCCCAACAGTTTTCTGAAAAACGTATGTTTCTATATCAGTGGTTCTCAAACTTTTTCATGTCAAGGACCCCCAAAATGATATGTATTTGGCCGCGGACCCCCATCAAAATATTTTGTTCCAGGGACCCCCCAGAAGCAAAGATTTGAGTTAAAAATATTCGCTTTAAAAATATATATATTCAAAGATTTGCACACATTTTCACGATTTTTCAAAAATAGCAGATCTACAAGCTCGTAGCGCGGCACTCGGTGCCGCGCTATGAGCTTGTATATCTGCTATTTTTGAATAGCCCAAATGTAAAATAAAGCTTTTTAGCTCAAAACTAAAAATGACACAGTTCCAGGTCTTAATGGGCTAATCATCTGGTTGTGTTATTGTATTTCACGTTACGCACATTTCTTTTCTCACCGCCTCGTCTGAGTCATATGGGTTCCCGGGGAACATCTGAAACGCTCGTTTACGATGTGTGATGGTGCGTATGTTTGTACCACATTGTGGGTGTTGATTACATTCGTTCTCTGTGTTTTAGCAGCGCTGTAGTACCCTGGGTGTCGTTTTATAAGTCGTGGGTTCTGAATTGAGATAGCTGGCTGTCTACGAGACTTAATATTATAACGAGGGGTTGCTCTGCTGTATCCAGACCTCTGCCAGGGGCCAAAGTTGGGTCTAGGTTTGTAATTTCTCCTCTAATGGTTATGTATAAATCACCAAATACGCTATGATGACAGCTGTTAAAAGCACATTCAATAGCACTTTCAGAACGCTAATTATTTCCATCCATTTCACCACTGCTTTTTGTGCTAAAGGGGATTTATACCTGGAACGTTCCCAGTATCTCCCAAAATGAACCAAACATAAGCAGACCAGACCTTTGGGGTAATTAATTATAGTAATAGTATGAACAGTAATGTATTGAGAAGAAACCCAACTCTTACATGTACTGTAGCATATTACATCTTACAATATTGCGTCTAGTGATTTTTTCAGAGTAATATCTTACTGACAGTCCAGCAGGCTCCCTTCCCACTGCCTGAAGGACCCGGCAGGCATAGTAGTCCTCTCTCCTGTACTAGGATTCCTCTGTGGGGCTATAATATTATTCCCCAGTATATAATATAATATTATTATAGCCCTACAGAGAGCCCCAAAAAGAACCCAGAGCATTTATTATGCTCTGGGTTCTTTTCTCTCTCTCTCTATGAAAACAAAACAGATACCAAAGGACTGTGATTGTGGCTGGACGCCATCTCCGCAATGTCCCGTCGGAATGTTTGATGGTTCTATATTTGTGTTGTGGGCACAAAGAGAAGGGTGACTTAAAACACCTTGGATGATTAGAGGGGAAGGCTACTAACTGGTCTCCCTGTGGTCTGGTCGGCCAGGACTTGTGGTTACCACAGAGGCTGCATCTCCCTGTGTTCCGTGTGTAATCACAAACATTGATGGTCTGCGCAGTTACAAGAGTGCAATTTGGTTGTCATGACTTATTTAACCGCATGAACCCTAGTGTCCCTATTCTGGGCATGTCATAATAATAGGCGAACATCCGCCGAAAATAGGCGAGCACTCGATGAAGATGGCTGATCTACAAGCTAGCTCACATCACGTCGCAACATGTGGCATTGCGAGCTTGTAGAATTTCAGTGAATAGATTTGGTGTAGAGGGACAAAAGACGGGGCCAAGTACAGACCCTTGGGGGCACCCCAGTCAGCAAAGGGTTTAAGTAATTAAGTAGTTTTGGAAACCAGCTGTTCCCATTCCATTTGGCCCATAGGTCAGGAGTATATCTCCTTTTTCCTTAGTGTGAGGCTTGATGTTCAAGGACACCCCCTGGACTTGACGCTAGTATATCACAGGGACTCACGCCCCAATCCGGCCCTTGATGCTGAGTTCCAAGCACAAGCAGAGAGGCATTGGGTACCACTTTATAGTCTTTGGTAGGACCCGGACGGCAATTGAACCCCGATCTCCCAGTCTCAGAGCGGACACTTTAACCACAAGGCCACTGAGCTGGTTTTAGGGTTCAAGTGGCTAAAATAATTGTAAAGTCAAAAAGTATCTAATTAGTTTGGAGAGAAAGGAAGAGGCGTGGCAAGTGCTGGAGCCCACATTGCATTATGGGATAGGCTTGGAGGAAAGAGTAGTAGCCTAGCCTCCGTCTGGGAGGCGAACTGCCTTTTCCCATACTGTTGGGAAGACTCGCCCCGAAAGGGCGAGGCTTCCCCTATTGGGCGGGCGCGTGGGCGGGGACTTCTTTCCTCTACATTAGAAGAGTTAGGACGTCACATTCTAATACAGCCCGAATATCTACTCTCACCACCGGCCTCAGTGGCGCACCTCGATAATCATTAGATTATTGATCCACTACCTCTGGGAGCCCGGGTTCGATTCCCGCTTGGCACAATACTTTTTCAAACAACCGCGGACTTTTTTCGCCGATAAAGTATAGTTTTGGACCATGACGGAGGCGCGCCGACTCAGCAGACCTTGAGGCCGAGGAGTCGCGCCCGAGCGCCTCCAGACGCGAGTGCCCGATCGACCGGCCGATGGTCTGCTAGTCGACTAAGCGCCGTCCGAGTTATGTACCGATAGGCACAGAATCGTAAATGATGTTGTGGGGACTGCGTTTGCCCCAACTGCCACCCACTGCACTAACATAGCCCGCCAGCCCCGCCCCCTTGTGCTTCAACAGTATGGGAAAAGGCAGTTCGCGTCTGGGAGTGCCGAGACAGATATTCTCCTCCACCACAGCACAGAAGACTAATAGTCCCTTACAGACATCTCCTGTTAACAAATCACCTACACCAATGGATGTATTGTCTTCTTTTTTTTAGACAATCTAATGTGACAGTAAATGTTAAGGTTCTGTATTTACCCCATCTACCTCTGGCCTTTTGGTCAGGTCAGCCGCTGTGGTTCCGTATGACTATGAGGGGAAACCTGGTCATGATGTACAGTCAGGCTGTGCCCATTAAGGAAGCAGCCAGCAGGTCACATGACTCCCGGTGAAGTCACAGCCATTACTCGCTGACCAATAAAAGCCCCCCCCCCTGTGATTGTGTCGGGTCCTCGTTGAGCGCTGCACCAAATTGATTTGGATGTGCCCTTTAGCTCGCTATTCCACATAATCAGCCTGAAATTTTCAAACTTGACATCATAACAGGAGGGCTGTGTAATATCGCTCTAATTTCCTTTCCGTTGCTGAGTGGGCCCGCTCCCGCCCTTCCTCATTCTCTCTCTCTCTCGCTCTCTCTTGTCCCATTTTGTCTCTTTCTCTCATTCCCTCATGCTATAGTTCTGGATGTGTTTTTGAGGGGGGGGGACTCGTAACATGCGGGAGCCCCATATTGTCATTGAGTCATCCATTAAGTTAATTGTGATTAGTTGAGTGGATTGTATTCAGTAGCTCTGATTAATTGCTAGCATTTTTCAGACTGTGACTTCATGCTGTATTTCAGTGAAAAAGTACAAACGTGATCTTCCGCAATGGCTACCCTCCCCCCCTCGCTCTCCTGCAGAAACCTAAACCGTGTGATTTATTAGCTCAAATGTCAGGACAATGAAATAATTGGGTTTGGAGTAAGGCATAAACATGTGGCCGTGTAAAAAAACAAAAGAAATAAAGTAAGCCCCAGCCGTGTGTCTTTATTGAAAGAATGTGTTATTTTGGATAAGGTTTCGGGGGTAGGGGGGGCAGAATTTGAGTGGAACGTGGAGGTGGCGTTGGTGGGGGGGATTGCGTCAGGCTTGACTTGTGTCTGTGGCGGCGTGGGGGGAAGGAGAAGACATAATGGTGAGTTTCTGCCTTCGGTGATAGAGGGCCTGAGCACAGACTGACTAATAGGAGAACGGCAGACAAAAGTCGGAGCGTGCCAGAACGCACTGGTGTTACACAATTCGATTCTCCCCGGGCCAGGAAGCAGAGAGCCAGAAGCTGTGGAGATTGGGGAGAAAAGGGGAAAACTGAGACTCAAGACGCACACTCACATACAAACCACATGCACGAGTACCACAGGCGGCTGCAGCATCATCCCTGAGCTGTCCTGGTAAAAAAAAAAACACACACAAAACGAAACATCTCTTAGAATACCTTAAATAGCATGAGAGGAGAGAGAGAGGAAGCTGCTGTGAAGCGATAACGCAGTCTTCCGCACTCTGCAAGTGAGTATGATGTGAGAACATTACGAGGCAGAAGACTCTGAGGCCCAGCCCGCGGCCGTCTTTGCTGCTCTCGTTTGGGTGTTCGGTTGGAGACAGAAAAAAATCATCTCCGATGCACAGATGTAAATTGCAGATTGGAGACGATTGCTGCATCTGCAATCCACGATTTTACACCATGTTATGGATCACTTGCCAGATAATTCAATGCCACTCAGACGGTGGTCAGCACCCCACATCACCCTCAGTAAGCCCTCATTCGCTCGCATCATAAGCCACGTTTTCACATTTTTTTCCAGGAAAATAATTAGCATAATTTGCTGGACTGGGAATGGGAAAGGCCGTTTTCACATGCCCTCTTTGGCAGCAAAAGTTCTGGTATTGCCTGATAAGCAACCGTTTTCATTTGTTTATTTTCTAGCTATATAGTAGTATAGTCCGAGAGGTGACTGTAAGCACTCGAGATTCAGGGTCCCCACGGTCATGAAATTCCTGGAAATATTTTGAAATAAAAAATAAAAAAATCCAGTACTGGAAAAGGTTTGGAATTGATCAAAGGTCCTGGAATTTATCAAGGGTCCTGGAAAAATATTTGGCTATTGATTTTTTTTAATACAAAACATTTTCATAAACATGTATAACATTACACGAAATATGTAACATAAGTAGTTTTGCGCCGAACGGGCTGTGTAACACCCCATCCGCACTGCCAGCGATGGGACGTGGCGTGACGCGAGGCGCGAGCGGGCGATGAAATCTCATTAAAATACATGTTTTTGAATGAGACCGTCCTGACTTACCGCGAGCGACAACGAACCGTGCAACGACGTCGTCCACCCCTCCTATTTTCGCTCGCAGGGTCTCTATTTGAGCGAGGTTTCGCGGCTGTGCCCTGCCCCCAAACACTTTTTATTGTTTTTTATTTATTGATTAAATACTTTAACAGATTTGTAAACAGTACAGAGGTAGGATTTTACAATGGTTGTTAAAAGGATAACACAAAAAACCCTAAAGGAACGTGTTTCCATTGTGGACCTGGTTGTGATCTGCACACTGCTTTGTCATAGAGTGAAAAAAAAATAGTTCGATATACATCGATATACATCTATAGTATAGGCTATTTTTTATTGTCAGACGTTTTATAAAGAGTGGAGGAACTTAGATTTTCAAATACCTATAGTGGACGGACAACACATCAGCTATACTGCACATCACTTTGTTCTTCATATTTGAGGATTGTTTTAAACACAGTAGGCTAGGCCTATAGTGAGACCCTCATTACTTCATATTTTATTTATAGCCTATAAAGTTCAAACGACCACCAGCAAACAGTAGGCTACAGTGAGTGAAAAAAGCTCCGCTATTCAGTGGTGGAAGAAGTAGTCAGATATCATATTTTACTTAAGTAAAAGTAGCAAACATGGGAAGAAATAGGCTACTCTGTTACAACAAGTAAAGGCCAATGTTCAGTAAAAGTACAAAAGTATTGGCATCAAAATATACTTAAAGTACCTAAAGTAAAAGTAGGCTACTAAAATGTTTGATCTACAAGCTCACAACGCATGGTGATGCATTGTGAGCTTGTAGATCGGCTATTTTCAAATAGCCTATGTATAAAATTGGGCTAAAGTGGTTAATGTATGTTTTATAATTTAATAATGTATATCTGCAAAGTAACTAACTAAAGTTTTCAAATACCGGTAATTGTGTAGTGGAGTAAAAGTAGGAATATTTGCCTCTGAGATGTAGTGGAGAAGTAAATAAAAATAAAAAATAAAATAAATGGCACTTTAAATTTACCACTCTTGATTTGTTTTGCATAATTATGTTCATCCCTCCTTGTGTCTGACAGTATCCTCTTGTTGAAATTAACTTAATAGGAAAAACATAGGAAAACCAACAACAAAAGTGTAATTTAAAACGCCCTTGCATCCTTCATTACTTTTTAATTCATAAATAGGGCAAATGCAAGGCAATATTATTTAAAAAAAATAAGTCATACGGATGCCATAATGAGTCTTCCAGTGAGCTATGCCCTAATTGTGCACGAAATGTTGAATGAAATTGTACTATTCTATATTCTATGCTTTATTTTTGCTACACTGCCTATCTTTGGGCATTGTACATAGGAGTAAGAGACACATTATTGCGCTGAATGATTGTTTTATAGGCCTGGAAATTGGGCTAAATATTCTGGAAAAGTTTTGGAAAAGTTTTGGAAATTCATTGCTAAAAATGTGTGGGGACCCTGGAGATTGTAACTTTAATCCATTGATCCATTGAATGAACAGATGATAAGCAAGCTGTTTCTCTCTCTCAATCATTCATTATCACGGGGACACAAGGGTTAACAGGTGGAGTGGAGTTGGCCGATCTTTTTCTAGCATAAAATCTCAAGACATATCTTTAATTATGGTTGTGCGATATGTCAAAATATTCCTATCGACCATCGGGCAGCGAAAAAACTTGTAGATCTTGTAAAAGTATACATTCGGCTGTAACATGTGCAGTGTCGGGTTACTATAGTAACCCTAATGTGACTGTGCCAGCCTGTCAGTGAACAGAGATGAGACGACATGCACCTCTCTCACTGACCAAAACTTGTTTAGGCAACGAAGAATTATAAAACATATCTCTTCTTCCATAGGATATTCTTTTCAGGACTAAGATCAGAGGAGATTAAGTCTTTTTAATATTCGGACTAAATAATAAATTGTGCCACTGCGGGATAAACCCTAACCCGCCCTCCCCTGTAACTGGCACTTGCAAACGCGCGTTGGGCAGCGAGCCGCGAGCGAACTCACATTTCAAATCGCATTGATTGATTGCATGGTGATATAAACACAACTGACACAAGTTTTAATATCCGCACTTGACAGCAAAAGTTAAGAATCGATTGCTGGATCTTGTGAGACCAGTGGGACATGCGTTCCTGCGTCATCAAGCTTGCAAATGCACAACGAGGATTTGCTATTCCAGACAGACTTCCAGCACTTTGATTCTAGCGTTTTCACTACAGGGAAAATTGTATTCTCCCTGTACTTTTTGGAAAAATTACTAGGTCACTTGCCGTAAAAATTTCGAACGCCAAAACTTCCGCAGCACAAGATCAGTGGCCGTTTTCATATGAGATGAATTTAAAATGTTCCACTATACTTCCTGCGCTTTGGCTCTGTGAAAACGGGGCTATAGTTTCAAGCCGTCATGCACACCTCTCACACCTCCTAATTCATTGCTGTCCTCTGCTCTTGGTCCATTTGTTAATTTTTGTTTCCGTTTTCTGTTTTTCTACTTTAAAAATTGTTCTGGCTCTGCCGTCGTCGTCAATGGCTGCCTGTGTTATTGAATAAAAACAATTAAAAAGTAGAAGCTGTAGCTACCGCACCTTGCCACATTCTTATCGAGCACTCAGGCGCGCCATGCAAACCCAACACTATCCATCCCTCTCTCCCCCTTCATCCCTCCATCTCCGGTTGTTGGGCATCATTAGCGTCTGCCAAAAACTGCCGCCAGGAATGTGACAGGATCAATGTCAGTCTCTCTCTCTCTCTCTGCTTTCGCTCGTTCTCTCCTCTCCTTCCCTCTCTGCTCCTCGAGGGTTGGTTTTCCCATTACAACCTGGTGCCACGGGGTGCAGCTCTATGGAAAACCGTAGGCGGCTGTAATGCCCGCATGCCAACCAGCTGACGGCATTTGCCAACCCATTGGTCCTGACTGGCACGGCCTCACACCAATCAATACAACAGCTACGCCACTCCCGCTGGGCACGGCCACCCACTCTCCCCAGCCGCTGGGTAAGCGGGGGATCAGCTGGACTTCTCATTAAAGACCTACAAATAGCGCTTGGTTTTGACTTTCAGGCTATACAGTATATTATGCGCTCTGTGTACAAATTTAGATGACACATCCAATGTTATGATTGTAAGATATCCAACATTGTGATTGAATTTGGTTGAGTTTTTGGAAAGAAAGAAAAACGTCTTTGCTCAACGCAGCTTTTTCGCCGACATCCGAAAGTGAGTTGTTTCGGCTCGAGGGCGAATGTGAAGCAATCGCTTGGCTCTGTGGTGTTTTCAGTACCAAAGTATCGCCAGACCTGCACATTGCAATTCGATTTAGATGTTTTTTCTCTTCGGTGAATCATAGGAGAGAATATCAGTCGCTGGAATGAACTGTTTGGCGTTTTGACATGCCATGCTTTTCCCATCTGCATCAGATGGGCCTCCACTCTCCTCTCTTCTCTCTTGACACAATGAGGGCCACCAATTGACTCCGCTGGGATGTCTGGAAGCCCCGGCACACGTGCATTCAATCAGAGAGCACACTTCACAATCTCCTGGCCTCGCACTAGGATCCAAATACCATCCACTTGGGTTATAGGGGTTGTTTCACATACATGTGTGCATCTATACACAACAACACACTGTACTGTACACACGTATGTGTGTCTTAGGTAGATACAGCATACACAATTGTGCGTACACAAACGCATACACAGACTTACAGAAACAAAAACCATGTGAGCACAGACACACATCACTAACTAAACACAAAGCATTGCGGAGAAGTATTCCAAGAGTCTTTTGATTGAGACAATTGTCGAGAGGAAGTGTAGACCTCTTGTTACACCCACGAGGTCTGAAAGAGATAGTAGTGTCTGTTTACATCACACTGCGAAAGGCGAGTAGAAAGTAACGACACTGGCCGGGGATTAATGGAGCAGCTAATGAGATTAGAGGAGACAGCACACATGTTAGTGTTTTTGCAGATAGAGCTGTGTGCTTTAAAAGCAATATGTCCTCCACTTGATGGATGACGCCTGTTTTTTTTTGGAGCGCCGCGAGGGAAGATGGAGTGCCACGCCATAGAGCATGACAGCATGAGTGGAGAGCTCTAGCGCTGTTGGACAGGGCTCGCTCTCTTACATGTTAGCGCACGTGTAATTTATGTGTGTGTGGGTTGGGGGGGTGTGTGTGGGGTTGCATGCCTCTGCTGTGTTTGCATGTGTGCAGACACATGTGTAAGTGTAACTGTATGCACAGTCGAATCTCCAGTGTTAATTTAACTGTGAGGGGCGAGTTCACAAAAGGATTGGATTCCACTGAAACGGTGTAATTCTCGAAGGTGAAATGCACTCTGGTGCTATTTGCGCATATTCAAATTAGTATCATGCGTTAGGCTTGTTCCGATTTGACAATTTCATCGTCTATGATCGCAGATGGGAAAATCACAGACAGTTTTCCCACACTGATATTAAGGCCATTAATTTATAAAAAGCATAATGTGGTGGATATATTGGTTAGTTCCATGGTTAAAGTTATGGATATGATTTAGATTGTGATATTAAAGATAAGATAATAATGTTAAACGGAACATGACGCTGACTGCAATAATGTCACACCAAGCACAGACACAGACTTTTAAAAATTTAGTCATTGTTTGAATAGAGAAGACATTGTTATTATGACTTATGAAATACATTACCGCCCACTAGAGAGTCCTTATGTTGATAAGTCAATAACGACAACCTTCTTATTTGTATTAATATACTTTACTGAGTTGAACTTCAGGCAAAATAACAACAATCTGGCCACTGCCATTCACATAGTAGACTGACGAGAAGAGCCCGCGCATTGAGCAATACAAGCAGACAGGTACCGTAAACATACTAATAGAGTGGCTGAACCGTAAGTACCATAATTGTGTGCAATGCAAAAACAGAACATTTACAATCTCCCACTTTTCTTTTCCATTTTTCTTTACAGAAAAAGTCAAAGTCTATTTCACTCAGGGTTAGGTTAGGGCTTCAGTCAGAGGAGCATGCCGAGGAGCATGAATTAGCTGGAGATTCTGTATGTAATTGTCTTGATGCATACATGTCACTCCATTTGCAGTGACATACTCCATGCCTACATAGCGAAAGCTGTCATGTTCTTCTCTGCCCACTTAAAAGGCAGATTGCAGGTGAGGGATTACTGTTGTTGCGAAAGTTTGTGAACCTCCCCATATGAAATCATCAACATGACAAGCAAGCACCCCAGACACATTACAATCTTTATCCAACCAAATAAAAAATGGCAGGGTCAACTTGTGACATCTTTCCTCCAGTTTGCAACATTGTTTCTTTAACTCTATTGAACCAGTACAGCAGGGTTCCCCAGTTAGTTTTCCCCAAGGGCCAAATTATGTCTAGGGTACCAAGCCGAGGGCCACACAACCTGCGAACAGATTGGGGCTTGGGGGGCGGTGTTCCCGCTACTCCAGTGATAGTGCAGATACTAGTGTTGTTGCTGCTCTTACCACCATTATTATTACAATTATTATTGGTTGTGGTACTCATAATTTAGCCCTGGGATTTGTTTGTTCTCGTTGACTCAGTTACACCCCAAAAAACTGAACTTATAACATTTAGTGGATTTTCTGTGGTTTGGGGTTTTCGGAATAATTAGGCTCTGAAAAGTGCTGCGATTGGCCCCTGGACTTTGATGTCAAAGTCCATTAACTCATTGAGTGCCCGAATTATTTCTGGCTATTTCTGGCCAGTGCGATTATTATTATTTTTTTCAAAGTAAAAAAAAAAGTGCTTAGGAAGCGAGATACAGACTTTTTCAGTTATACGTTAAACAAGGAGTGGATGGAGCTGCAAATCTTCGGATAATGATATCTTGGGTTAAAAAAAATAAATAAAAAAGTTTTGGCACGTTGCACCACAGCGGTAAAACATGTGAAACACGTTAATGGCACTCAATGAGTTAATCCCGCCCCCTCCCGCGGAGTAGAGGCGATGATTGACAGGCAAAATTCCTCAACAGCGACAACCGCAGGCAAATAGGTTTTATTTTCATTGCAGCTGAAAAGGCTTCAGAACACTGAGAGAAAAAACCTGCCATGGCTCACTGGAGGGGATTTTTGAGTTAAAACCTTTTAATACACGTTTGAAGGACCATGATAAAGACTTAATGTTTCATAAAACCAGCATGCCATGAAACCTTTAAATCCTGTGTTGAGGGTCACACAAGGAAATAATGCACTCTTGAAAGTTGAAACTAAATAAGTTGAGAACCAACTATTTATTTGCTTGTTACAGTGTGCTTGAAAAGTATGCATCTTCAGCAGCTAGTGATGGCCAACCGTTAACCGGTAATCGTTAAGAAATTGGTAACCGGTTAATACTAACGGTTAATGGTTAACCATAAAAATTATGGAGCAATGATGCACTTCCAACACCCAAGTCCACTGTGTGGACACACTTGTGTATTTTCAGGTGATCTAACCGACTGAAACTCTTGCACACTGTTTACAGTAGAAAGGTTTTTCTCCAGTGTGAATACGCTGGTGTCTCTTCAAGTGAGAATTGCGACTGAAACTCTTGTTACACTGTTTACAGTGGAAAGGTTTTTTCTCCAGTGTGGATATGCTGGTGTGTCCTCAGGTTACTTAACTGACTGAAACTCTTGTCACACTGTTTACAGTAGAAAGGTTTTTCTCCAGTGTGAATACGCCGGTGTCTCTTCAGGTCATCTAACAAACAGAAATTCTTGTCACACTGTTTACAGTAGAAAGGTTTTTCTCCAGTGTGAATACGCTGGTGTCTCTTCAGGGGATCTAACAAACTGAAACTCTTGTCACACTGTTTACAGTAGAAAGGTTTTTCTCCAGTGTGAATACGCTGGTGTATTTTCAGGTAATCGAACCGACTGAAACTCTTGTCACACTGTTTACAGTAGAAAGGTTTTTCTCCAGTGTGAATACGCTGGTGTCTCTTTAGGGGATCTAACAAACTGAAACTCTTGTCACACTGTTTACAGTAGAAAGGTTTTTCTCCAGTGTGAATACGCTGGTGTCTCTTCAGGTCACCTAACAAACTGAAACTCTTGTCACACTGTTTACAGTAGAAAGGTTTTTCTCCAGTGTGAATACGCTGGTGTCTCTTCAGGTCACCTAACAAACTGAAACTCTTGTCACACTGTTTACAGTAGAAAGGTTTTTCTCCAGTGTGGATATGCTGGTGTGTCCTCAGGTTACTTAACTGACTGAAACTCTTGTCACATTGTTTACAGATGTGAGTTTTCTTTCCTGTGTCAGTCAGACGATGTCTCTTTACTTCCAATTGCGTTAAAGTCTTGGTAGATTGTTGACTACTGTAAGGTCTTTCTTCTTCTGAGTTTCCTTGCTGCTGGCTCGTTGTCGGGAACAGTGGGTTCATCGTCAAAGCTGCTGCTATGCATGGGCTGTAATGGTCCAAGAATGTAATTAATGATGTGTGACCTTACGATCCAGGATTGATTACAGGGCAATTACCAGCTCAATGTCAAGTGTATGGATCTATGCTAATAGTTCCTCTTGTAGGTATCTCTCTCCATGTGCGTCCTTCACACTGTGCAGTCTGGTTTTAAGCTGAGCTGATTCAAAGCTCATGTTGTCACTATGATGTCAGCCATGCCCAAATATGGAGTTCCATGTCATTTACTGAGATAAAGTTTCAGCCCAGTCAAACCTCAATTGTCTTCCAGTATGAAATTAACACACACACACACACACACACACACACACACACACACACACACACACACACACACACACACACACACACACACACACACACACACACACCTCTGCAGTGCTCTAAAAGTGACTGGAGTCTGTGTCATTTCTCTCCAAAAGCCCTTGAATATGATGGAATATGATTAAGGATGACTGTGATTATGGACAGGGGTTGGTGCGGGCCGGACAGTTGCCCCTCGCGGGCCGCAAATGGCCCGTGGGCCGCCTATTGGGGAACCCTGCAGTACAGTAATGCGTCATTTAGTCCATAAACACATTTATTCAGCTTCCACAGAGTTCCCTCACTCTTAGCTTCAGGTGGTGGACGGACGGACATAAATGTCTCGGGATAGCTCATTTACTTGAAGGAATGCTGACTTAATGTCCATAGAGTGGACGGTTTTGACATATCACTGACATGAGTAGTCTAAGAGACTCTGAGGCACATGTTGGCGAGTCTTTTGGAAGATCTTTTGTGTTTAGCTCTTTAAATCCTCTCCCCACTAGCCTTGCTTTTGGAACTGCTGTGTCTTTGAGTGTGCACACCCGTCTTGTGGAAATACACTTTTGTCCCAAGTTTTTTACTTCATCGAACACTCCACTCCTTTGTAACAAGTACATCCTTGTGATGTCTGTCAGATGGCTGTTCCACCCTGTCCAATGATTCCATCTGCAGTGTGTCAACCTGTGAAAGGTCAGCTGACCTTGCTGTGCCAGTGAGGCTAACTGGCTCAGTGTACTCCAGATTGTACCAGTCCTTGTTTTTTCCAGTTGCCTTCCTCGACCTAGCACTTTCGCTGTGTGTGAAATTCTTTCCACATACTTAATGAATTGTCCTGCCGTTAGATTGATACTACAGTCTGTTCTTACGATAGGAGGTTGTTGGTTGGATGGATCATTAGCATGCTCATTGTTGTCTCTGTCATTATGAGAGCCCCCTGAAGCATTCTCTGTGTCAGGTACACTGTCCACATCACTAGATACAGCATTGGGTAGATCTACAACATTGTCCATGTCACATTCTGCTGCATTATGTTCTGACTTCGGATTTTTTGCCCAAACACTAGCTGGTATGGACTAAATCCATGTACATTGTGCATTGTGCCCAATAGGGCTGCTTTCCAGTCACATCCACTGATTTTCTTCACCTTTAACACGATCTCTGTAACACTTATGTCTTTCTATCAATCCATTACTCCATGGACTGTAGGCAGCAGTGGTTTTGACTTCAATGTTAAAGTTATCAGCCATGTCTCTCATTTCCTCATTGTTGAATTCGCCTCCGTTGTCACAAAACATTTTTAGACTGGACTCCATGAACACTCACCCATGAAAGTGCCACAATTTCACTGGATTTATTTGTGGTCACAACGTTACCAGCACTGAACCAATCATGTGGAGGTACCACACATTTGGTTCTTTTAATGCCACAGTTTCATTGTATGTTGAAGCCATTGGTAGACCAACTGCTGGCTTTGGCTTGGGTTTGTTGTACTTGAGACATGTTTCACAGCTGCTTACGATGTCTTTCAGAATAACAATGCTCTCATCATCATTACTTACAGCACTAATCAGTAATTTTATAAGTTTATCAACTGAAGCTTGTCCAGACTTTGTGTTTTTCATCTTTACTCATGCCATCTGTTATGGCCAGAACCTCATCAGCTTGGGATTCATTCTCACGAGTGGCTGTGCAATCTTTGTCCACTATGCTGACACAGTAGTGTCCTGAAGATGTAATCTCAAGAGGCACTGGTTTCTGAAACATTGTGGCTTTATCATTCTCAATGTCAAGCACTGCTTTGTGACGTTTTGCTTAGCAGTAAAGGAAAGTCCACTGGGACCACCTCAGTCTCTATGTGGCACCTGGTTTGGCCTATCTTAGTTGGGACTTTAACTTTTTTTGTGGAATGTATCCAACAACTTGAACACTAAAACAGCGTCGCGATGAGCCATGTCAAATTTGCGCATTTTGTTGTACCTCTGCTCGAAATGAACGATGTAATCCGCCATGGAAACTTCATTTTCTCTCAGAATCTTGTCAAAATCTTTTCTTCTTTTAGGAATACATTATCCAATGCCTTTAAAAGTGTCTTCATCCGCTCATCTTTGTTCAAATCGTCCGCAGGTATTTCCAAAGCTGTATCTCTAGCTCTTCCTGTCAGTGATAGAGCAACAGCTAAAGCTTGTTTCTTCTTATCCAATTCGGTAACACGTATCCACATTTCAGTTTCAGCTCTCATAGACTTATTTTCTTCAAACGCAGATGGGACTCTGTAGTTAGCGTTGTTAGCCATCCTCTCCTACCATTGATAAGTCAAAAACGACAACCTTCTTCTTTGTATTAATATACTTTACTGAGTTGAACTTTGGCCACTGCCATTCACATAATAGACTGACTAGAAGAGCCCGCGCATTGAACAATACAACCAGGCAGGTACCGTAAACATTCTAATAGAGTGGCATTTACAACGTTGCTTTATTAAATCGATCGTTTTAATTCACCGCTGGCATACAAGAGATTACGTTTTTTTTTATACTCAAAGATTGTCCATGCATGCATTGATTTCACAGAGCTCTGTGCTGTAACATAACTCCCTCTGTAAAATATTCTTTAGTCCAATAGTATTTTTTTATTATCAAACTCAATAACAAGTTAACTCCAAGTCTGAAATAAAGTTTTCCGTCTCTGCAAGCATCAGTTCCAACTCCATCTCAAAACCAAAACAACGGGCAATGCCTTCCGGATTTACTGTAATTCCTCTAACCTTGTGCATATGTGTACATGACACCCCCCACAGCGCCCGATCTTATCTTGTGTCGCCAATTTTAATGGCCACAAATCACGGTGGAAAAATTGCAAGTATCCCCACAAGCCTAATAAGCAAACATTAGGCACACAATTGGACCCTTTCTATGCAAATGAGCCTCATTGCAAACCCAAAAAATGCAATTCACAAAACCAGCACTAATAGCTACATGCAGTTAGAGAGTGAAAGCTATTAGCGTCTTCAGAGAGCTGGTGATAACTGAAGTGTATTTATAAGGGGAAGGGGTGTCACCCCTAGACTTTTCAGCGATCATGGCAGCACTGATTGTAGCCAGGTGAATGCATTGTCATGCCAGGCAGGCATAAGAGGATATTTTGACCCTCTAGTACAGGGGTGTCAAACTTCTTTATGGTCGTGGGCCGGATTGGTCGAAATGTCTTTGTGTGGGCCAGATTATTGGTTGTCTCTCTGTGTGTGCGTACATGCTCACAATGCTGATAAGGCATGCTGTCATAGTGTATACCATAGATTGTATTTGCATTTCACACTATCGCGTGTGTGTGTTTGTGTTTGAACAGCATAATATCAGTCTGTGTCTACAACGTGTAAACCAATACACGACACACCCCTTCAACCCCACCCTGGCACATCTGTTGAGTTGTGAACGTGAGAACACATAACTCCCAAACCCACATCTGAGGCATTCCCAGATTATAATCTGGGGGTGCCCTAAAAGCAAAGAAACATGGACCCCTCTTCCTCCCCTCACAGCTAATCATATACATGAACACATCCTACCCTCTTTTCCTCGGCCCCCTTCAGGTGCCCTTCTTTCCCGCTCGCTTTTCCCTTTCTGCGCCACATTCCGGGCGAGCCCGGAGGGGTCGGTGGGGGGTGGGGGGGAGGTCTGAATGCGGGCTTTGTTGCCCCGTTACACCCCTCTGGCGCTCAGGAGCCGCCTCGCTCCCAAGTGCTTCCCAGGCCACTTGTGCAAATGGAAGATGACATGTGAAAGCACTGTTTTCTTACCCGGGATAACGACTTGGGAAAACACTAAACAATTCCAGGCAAGCGATGCAGAACGCTCTCTCTCTCTCTCGTGCGTGCTCTCTCTCTCTCCCTCTCTCTCTCTCTCTTGCCCTCTCCTTGCGACACAAGTGTCTCTTTGTGTGTGTGGACACGTACTGTACTATACAGGGCCCTCGCAGACAGGGCAGTCACACATTGTGACTAACTACCTGGCGCTGTCCAACCATGTACTGCAGCAGACAGTTCAGCTCGGCCTGCGTGTTGAGTCACACAGGCGGCAAAAGAATCGCACACGCAGATACTTAGGAACATTCTCTCACACAGACATACACACACACACATGCACGCATGGATAAAAAAATTCGTGCATGTGCACACAAACACACAGATGCGTAAATCTGGCTCTTTCGGCCTCACTCAAACATGCATACAAATGCATACGCGCACATGCACGCCTGTGTGCACACCTGCACTCAGACACGCATACACACAAGTTTAAAGTCAAAGTAAAGTAGGCTACATACCCCTACACACACATGCGCACATGCACGCCCATGCACACACCTGCACTCACACACACATACACACAAGTTTAAAGTAAAAGCAAATTAGGCTACATACACCTACATACACACAGACACAGACACGCACACACACACACCCATAATGATACACACAAATCTAAAGTAGGCTACGTACACGCACACACACACACACACACACACATACACAGCTATGGCTCAACGCACTGGAATACGCAGGCACCTGTCTGAAGTGCGGAGGTGGGCTGCTAAGTATGTTTTCACAGAGAGTGGGCTAATGACTCTCCGCTCTAACATTAAGGTTTAAAGTGGGGGGTGAAAGACAAATGAAGGTGAGCGTTCCCGTCCCTGACCTGTGCACCACTACATTACCAGTATCTGGCAGCTCCTCCCTGGCATTTCCCTCCTGTAATTATCATGATAATGACCCACCAATTTTCCTTTTTCTCAGTATACTTGTTAATTACGGGCGAGGGGTCAGGAGCAGGGTTAAGGAAATAAAACGGGAAACTGGAGCCCAGGGTTTGTGGTGTGTGAGTCGTGGGGAGAGAGAGAGGGAGGCAGGGCGGGGGAAAGTCTTTTATTAGTTGCAATCACAAGTGATTTAATAAAACAGGTGGAAAGGCATGCAACAGGTCACACAAAGGGGACTTTTCGGTGACACCGGGGGCATGAACTGCAAAAGTATTTTTTATGTTTAAAAAAGTACTATGCTGTAGATCTAGACATGCTCTCTTTCTCTCTCTCTCTCTCTTTTACATCTCCTTTCTGTCTCCGTCTCTCTCTCTATCCCTCACACACAAACGCATACAAACTTTCATCTGAAGAATTACGTCTCTCTCTACTTCCTCTCCTCTCACACTCTCTCCACTGACGGTTTAGGTTTTCATCTAGGGACTCACGTAATTCTTAACAGCGCCGTATTAAGCTTTATAGATGACTATAACACTAAGTGGATTTTCCGATTGTGACCGACTACACTAATTATTCCGCGAATATCGCTTTTCAAAGAGCGTGTAAGTGCGTTCCAGGGCTTGTATGCCATCCGGATGAGGTAAGACAAACTGACACCCTCTCAACCAGCAACATATGATTGCAGGTAATTGTGTTTTAATGTATGAGAGGTTCATTTCAGGGTTTGGTGTGTTTTGTTTTTTTCCGCGGTCAACATCTGGTGTGAAAGAAGCCCGCCACGTGTTTCCACTACACTTCGTACCTCACAGTCCTAAACAGTGCAGTCAATACAGCAGTCAGGCAGGAGTTTATTGTCGCCGTCACACTTTGCTCGTTAAGTGACGCTGTGTCAAAACACGTCCGCGTTTGTTTTCCCGTGTCTCTCCCAATTTAGAGGAGAGGAATAATGTTTGCGGAATTCCACACCGCTCCCGGGGCGATGTTTTGAGTGGTCGTTACGGGGCGGAAGGCCGCATGTGTAAAATGGAGCCCCCTACTTGTTTTCCCTGGCAAATTGAGGGGCTGGTAGAGTAGGATGGGCTGAGGCTATGTTTGTGGTTAGAGGATCCATCCCCCTGTCCATTTCACTATGGCTGTGTCCGGTAAATAGCTGATCCTCCAGGCCAACTGACAGCCTGCCAGCCAGCCAAACCCACATGCATTCTACTAACCAGACTGCCAGCTAGCAAGTCATTCGTCCTTCCATCCATCCATCTCTGTTCCATTCACCCATTCATCCATCTCAGTCAAAATACCTTATGCTATGTGTCCACCAAAGTATTTTTTTCCCAGCTGAAATCCCATGATGCTCTTCTAAAACACCCATCTGGGGGGAGTGCTTGAGGGTGCTTTGGAGGCACAGCAATTCTTCAGTTGAGACCCATTGGTTGTCAGGCAAACCAAACCAACCGTCTCATAGCTATGTGGTACTGATTTCCTAGTATTATCACACTTGTACATAAGACGGAATGCCCCCGAACGACCATTTTTCAACTCTCGGCGACCAGAAAAAAACCCACCAAAGTGCACGGCTCAGTGCAGAATAGGAGTTCATCACCTCGTTACGCTACTACCGTTTGTAGCATGGTATAAATATGCAGCGCTCCCATTGAAAACAATTCAAAACAGGAAGGGAAAAAAAACACTATGGTGGACACAGCCCCTTATAGTTGCCACTGTGAGCCTCATTCAGACTGGTATACAGAAGGTTCCAGCCTCATGACCAGTCCCAGCCTTTTAGCCCCTCCCCGCCAGCTAACACATGAGGAGACATTCATAACTTGTATCCCGCTCTCATCTGCTGTAGCCGTACAGCTCCGCTGTGCTGACAGCTCTATGGATCATCATAGCTCTTTCCCATTTGTTAGTTTACATGATGGGACTCTAGAATTCACTCTCTCCCCCTTGCACCCTTTTTCTTTTTCTGTGTTCAGCTACTATGTAATGTATGAAGTGGGAGCCGTTTGTCAACACATACTTAAAACCGCTGCCTTATCGTTGTGTGCTGTTATGGGGATGAGTGTTGTTCCAGCAGCTCTCCTCATTGCGCTACGGAGATTAAGCTATAGCATTCGGTGACTGCCCAACAATAACAATCGGAGGCATTTATGTGTTAGAAATGGAGTAATAGAGTTTGGAGCATATGGATCCGATCAGGTCAGAAGCCGAGCCTCCGGATCGCCTTACCGATGACTAATTGACCGCGGTCTAGAAGGACCTTCTCATTCCTTCCATCTCCCCTCTCTCTCTGTCTCTACCCCGCTCCCCCTCTCTTCTATCTGTCTCCTTTCTCTACTCTTCTCTCTTTCTGTCCTCAAACATATAATTTCTGGCCTAGCCTCACTCCTCTGAGTAATGTCTATTTTTAGGCCAACTCGGGGCAAAAAAAATATGCTTGAGGAGGGGGAAAGAAAAAAAAACCCTGTCTAAAAAAGACTAAAACTAAAAAACTAGTGTTTTGCTCTCCCGTGCGCAGTAAGCTTACCTTGTCCGTGAGAACGTCAGAGTCAGGCCGCTTGATGGTTAAGTGGCGCCTCGTCTTCAATTACTAACGTAGCGTAGCCCATTCATCAGGCTTAGTGATTGTCCAGCATCAATCATCTGGTTTTTAAGTTCGCTCTCTCTAGGCCTGTTTGGACGTCTGGCCTGACTTCATGTACAACCCACGACCGAGGTTTCACCGAAGCATTATACTGTACACACGGACATGCATGCATGCACACAGGCACACTCTCTCTCTCTCTCTCTCTCGCACACACACACACACACGTGCATACTCTGGATAACAACACAAACGCAGACGTGTCTATGTCCATGGTACCCATGCATGCACATATACTGTACTTAGACTTACACATGTGCTCAGTCATGGATTATTCGAAGGCTCGGACGCATACGCACAGACACTGGAATGCACAAATAAGCATAAGAACACACACACACACACACACACACACACACACACACACACACACACACCCCTACTGTACTGTAATCAGTGGTTCTCAAAGTGGGGTCCGGGGTCATTTAGGGAGTTCCAGGGGGTTTCAGGGGGTCCCCGGCAAAATGAGTTAATATAGCATTAAAACCAGTTTAACCACTTTAACCCCTATATATGTTGGCCATTTGAAAACAGACAATCTCACAACACGTCGTGATGTGTTGTGAGGAAAATGTGGAATACCTTTGAAACATTTTAACAACACAAATCTTGTATGGGGGGTCCCTGACACAAAATATGTTCAGATGGGGGGTGATCAAATACACATCAATTTGGGGGTCCTTGACATGAAAATGTTTGAGAACCACTGCTGTAGATACTCCGAAACTTAACCCATTCGACTTCCTGTAGCGTTTCTCTGAAATGGCTTCCATGTGGCACCGGGCGCTGATGTGTCGGTGTAGGCCGTCCATCTGGTCTTTCAACGCAAGCCCCTTAGCCCTGCTTCAGAAAAGCCCATAGAAAAAGCTGCCCGTGGATCTCTCCACACCCCCCCCGTCCCCTCTCCCTGTGCACAGCGACCCCACTGCTTTCCCCTGTCCTAAAAGTTTATTTAGCTTCAAGCCTGTCTTGTTTGTGTATTTCCTTAACGGGGGCGAGCGCTCCTCTCATTAGTGGCCATGCTTGACTGGGTGCTTACGATAGCACCCGCGGGGTGTCTTGGCGATGTGGGAGGGGGCGAGTAGGGGAGGGGTGATGCTTCGGTCAAGGAGGTTGGAGGCACTGTGTGAATGGCCTCCCTATACTGTCAGATTCATGGACAGATTTACACACACACACACACACACACACACACACACACACACACACCTGAGGCCCTCCAACGGCCTCCTGCGGTGGCCCCAGAGGATGAAGTGAGTGAAGCCTGGAGTTATGTGGATTGTTACAAGGTGAATTGGGGGGGGGGGGGGGGCAGTTTAGAGTGCTGACGGAGAACTCTACGTGGATTATTATGAAACGTCGGGAGAGTCGGGGAGGATAGAATTGGGAGTGTGAGACTGAGGTGGGAATACGCTACACAGCATTCACTCTTTCAGCGGTTCCAGGTCTGATACGAGCCATATTTCTCTCCTCGAGCCGCTTGTCACTGCCTAATATCGAGCACCTGCAGGTACAACACTGTCTGAGAGTCCCTGCTATAAACTGGCCTCAGTTTTTCAGTCTCTGTTTCGTTCTCTCCGTCTCTGTCTCTCGCTCCATAAGACACACAGGCATCTCTGTCTCATTTAGTCAGCTAACAGTGGATGATGCAGGCCAGGCCTATTGCTCCTGGGTGGACGACGACGTGCGTCTCAGGTCTATTTGTGCACGTCTTAATTCCCCCAGTGAGCCTTCCCGTTGTCTGGCTACAGCTTTTAACACTGTCCTGCCATGGGGCTTTAGTGGAGTATTTCATTACACAGGTCTCTCTCTCTCTCTCTCTCTCTCTCTCTCTCACTCTCTCACTCTCTCACTCTCTGTCTCTCTGTCATTCCCTTGCTCCTCCTTTCCCTCCACACTAATGGGCTCTATGCACAGCAGCCATATTGGAGAGAAATTGGGCCTCTTCCTTATTTCCTTCACAGGTGTTATCAATGATTCTAATGAAGGCTCTGTTCCATTTAGTGTAGCACACTGGTGATTAATTTTTTTATTTCAAGGACCCCCATGACTCATGATTGACTGATTTGGTTCCATTTGTACGCTCTCAAAGTTACAGGGGCCATTCGGAACCATGAGGGTCCCTGGACCCCACTTTGAGACCCACTGGTGTAGCAGAGTGTTTCCAGTGAGCCAACATGCACAATATCAGCATATCAGCGTGTACACATTAATTATCCATCCGTCATCCAACCACATTAATTATATTATCCTATTTATAGATCCCCACCGACCGCATGTCAAATAATTATCATTTCCCTGACGTTCGTTTTCTTAGTTGCGGAATCACAGAAATGCATTGTTTAACGAATGATTAGTACGTCCCTCCTAATCATTTTTTTCTCCTCGTTTTCTTCTCCTTTTTCCGTGCAGCGCTTACCTACGGAGGCCACTCTTAACTGTACTGTAGGCAATGGGATTCTATATGGATACGTACTTGTGCAAACAATTTCTCTCACCGCTGTCACGATCACCGAAGTGACTGTACATATCCATGGTAACGGCAAGCCCTCCGTATGCCATCACTTTCTCACATCGCAACTTTTCATAAGACATATCCAGCACTTCGTCGGCAGGGTTAACAACTCAACTAATTCACTCCCACGCCAAACTTTTATTTATTCATTTTTTTTTTTTTTTTTTTAATCCTCCGTTAAGTTTCTCTCTCTGCCTTTGCGTCCAGTGTCACTGTGTTGTTGTTTTGAAGTGGAAGGACCCCTTGCCGGCAACGTACGTGTAGTAGGCGGCTAATTTGTGCCTGATGGAAAATGACGTAATATTAAAATACTACAAACTCGTGCACGCTGAGAATTTGCACTATTTGGGTCAACTTGATTGACCCAAATCCACCCAAACTGCGGTTATCCGCGGCTAAAACTGCGAACCGCACATCTCTAGAACACTTTATTAATTAGCAACATTGGTAAAACCTGTGAAGGAAGTAAGGAAGAGGCCCAATTTCTTTCCAATATGGCCTCTGTGCATTGAGACCGTCCGTCAGTCGGTCAGTCACTCACTCACTCACACCCCTGCTTATTTTACTGCCCTTTTCCGATCAGTCACTCCATCATTCCTGATTCATCTCTGGCCTTTATCTCACCCAACAGCAACACCCAACTGCTGGCTGGACCGCTGGCTGTTGCAGCTTAGTTTTGGCCACCGTCGGCCTCCCTTATCTAGACACAGCTCATTTGGTTACTGGTATGGCTGCTGAGTTCAGCCTGTGGCTGGCTGCTGCACACACAGTCTCTCCTTCATTCTCTCCCTTGGTGCCTGGCTGCTGTCTTGGCTGACCAGCAGATTCGTCACATTGGGGGTCAGTGGGTCACCCCAATAACATGGAGATACTGTGAACACTTCTCAAATAGTCCAAAAGAAAGTTAGCGAGGTGTAAAAAACAAATGTAGCTTAATTTATCTATACTACAATTTAACTAAAATGTAACTTTACCCATAACAGTTCATTTTGATCTCAGACTTTACTGTCAAATGCACTGCATGACCAGGTTGGATGGGCCAAAATAACTAACTTATTGCCCAGACAGTGACCCTGAGGTCAGTGCTCGAGATGGCCATTTATGCTTGCCAAAACGGTATCTAGGCTGTTCTCCCTTATATAATCCCAATAAAATCAAGTGAAAGTGGTGTTTCGAAATGGCACCGCCACGCCATATGATATGAACCATGTGTGTCCTAACAATGATGGTTTGTATCTGCGCACCACATAGGAGCAGATATAGATAGATAGCCATAAACGTGTGGTCTAGAGCACGTTGCTGGTATTCGTTCAGACAGACTTGGTGTCGTTACAGTAATGACACAGCAGGGTCCAAGGCCTGCACTGTGCTGTTTAGCTAGCCTTTTGACTGCCACCATCCACCGAGCGCCTCGGGGAGATACAATAAAAACATCCATCACACCGCTGGCTGCCAGCCAGCGAGAGAGGCAGAAACTGCATGACCACATGTCTGAATGCACCACCGGGAGTTTCTGCAGGCTTGTATCTCCTCCCCTGTTGTCTTTCACATTGCATCTCTTTCTTCGCCTTTTGACACACGTAGCCTTTTAGTCCGTCTGGGTACTGTTGCATCACGTCCATCTGCTTTAAGTCACAATGAGCGGGGCTGAGCGTAACCCTGGCGCAGAGGGGGTCTGATAGTGCGCTCCCCTCTCGCTGACCCCTCCGCTGACTTCCCTCTCTACTGCAGCCTCCGGGGTCCCTCTAATTGTCCCAATTATTGTGTTAACCCTTTAAGACCTGAGGCGATTCTTTAAAAAAAATCTAAATCCTAACAGTTTTTGGAAAGAAAATCTAAAATATTTTTTTTCACGATTTTTCGAAAATAGCAGATCTACAAGCTCATAGCGCGGCACTCGGTGCCGCGCTATGAGCTTGTATATCTGCTATTTTTGAATAGCCAAATAAATCTTAAAATGACACAGATGCGTCCCCGGTCTTAATGGGTTAAGTCGTCAGCTTTGTGCAGACTCTCCGTGGCCTTTGTGACCGTCCACCATCCTGGTCTCTGTCTTTCCTACCTCCCATGCTTCACCAGAAGCCTTGAGGAAACCATTATTGTTGTCAGGTGAACCATTAGGCATAAACGGGTCACAAAAACAGTCCCGACGGTATGGCTAATTGCACCGCTGAAGTGCTGCAGACCAGGAGCTCCACAATGGGTCTTTTGAGGATCGGCCAGGGCGTTTGTCGCCCTCGCTCTACCTTCTCCTCTGATCCCGTACCTGATCCTCCCGCGGCGACAGATGGAGCTTTACTTTGGGGCCATTGGGAGGAAGGCGACAAGGGAAAAACCCGCAGAAACCGGAGTAGCCACGAGTCACGACGCACAGGGCGAGGTGGTGTCGGACACCCGCGGCCCGGCCGGGGCGGTGATGAGTTAGGACAGTTTGAATTAAAGCACGGCTGTACCCAGCCGAGAGTGGAGGAAGCTCTGAGCCTTGGTTTCAACAGAAACAATAACAGCCTTTTGGGGATGATGTGAATAGCAGGTAAGAAGGGGAGGAAGGATGATGTGCAACCGCGACAAAGTATGTGTCGACCAGACGGCTCATCTGCAGCCGCCCGGCCCTGTCTCTCTGTCTGGGCTCGGGTCAGACAGACCCAGGCCAGGGTAACATACTGTACGGTTCCCCCATGCTGGGCCGGGACGTCTCGCTGTCTGCCGATCCTGAGTCCTGGCCAGGCCAATGCCTATAGGTTGTTTGTTTGAGGGGAGGACTGTGGCAGTCTGATGATGGCTGATTGTTTCAGTGCAAAGCATGAAAAAAAAACTGGGATAGAGTTGGTTTCCCTGGAAAACACATCAATGGCGAACACTGTCATATGAAATGAGGAAGTGGAAATGCTATCCTCTGCCCTCCGCGTCCCTCTGGCTGAGAACCAGGCCAGTAAAAGAGGTAGAGGAAAAGTATAGTGTGTGTGCATGCATGTGTTAGAGAGAGAGACACACACACACACACACACACACACACACACACACACACACACACACACACACACACACACACACTGCTCCGTGCATGGTGGGCCTAACCTCTCTCTGTCAGAGGCCCTTTATCCTAAGACGCATGCCTTCTGCCAATAAATGGATGTCTCTGACAGATAGCGCCAGACTGCCAATAGCCAACTGTTTCTCTGTCTTTTCCTATTACTCTGTGCTGCTTTTTTTTTTTCTCTCACGTTTTTCATTCGATATACTTCAAGGGGATGTGATACACTTTCACTTTGCAATAAAATGTATCGGCACTGGTGGACGTCTAGGTGGCGCAGCGTTAAAGTACGCACCCACCACCTTGCAGTTTGGCCAGGCACTCCAACAAACACAAGAGACTCCTACCAGTTGGTCGGGGTGCCTGTTCAGCTGGGAGCAGTACTTGGAGAGATAGCGTTTTCATGGAAGTGGCTGGTGACTCCATGTACTGTGTATTTGAGGAGAATGTGGTTGTCTACACTAGAACCTGTTTTCTTAATCCTGCGCCCACCTACTCCCAGCTGGATTTCTGGCCATTACCGCCCCGCTTCCACTATGGTTTCGACCCGATCCGCCCACAGTATATTTTTGACAGCCCACTCCAGCAAGCAGCCTGCTTGCGCAATGTTTTCACTGAGACCTAAATAGGGGGGGGGGGACTGGAGTCCATGGACCGTTAAAGCACCATGGACAGAGACACTGTTGGCTGGGCTAACTGCTTATTAGCTATTACTAAATACATGTATACTGTACCTGTTGTAGCAGCTGTTAATAAAGAGAAGCATACTGTACCTCTCGTACGGGTAATAACGTTTCAAAATGATGTTCTCTTCTGCGTGACTGTCAATTGCCTCATCAAATGACAGTCCATACTTCCCAGTCAGAAATGTAACTGTGCTCTTTTGATACCTCAATAAAATTATATAGTGTGCATATCGAAAAACAAGAGATGAGAAAACATCAATGTGCGATGTCTTCATTTATTTACCTGAACCGATTATTTGACAAGGGTTTCATCATAGTGATTATTCATAAGCTTGTCCACTCACCTCTCAATGACTTTGAAGGGATAGTTCACCCCAAAAAAATACTTTTTTTCCTATCGATTAGTCACCCCATGGAGACTTGAAGACACTTTGTCGAATTGCTAAGCCAATAATTTGATGACCAGCGGACCGGTAGGCAGCGGTTCCGGTAGGAAACACAAAGGAGACTCTTTGTGTCTCCTACCGGAACCGCTGCCGGTCATCAAATTATTGTCTTAGGAAAAAAACAAACATGATTTCAAATCTCCAATCTTTCAAATCAATAGGAAAAAAGTCATTTTGGGGGTGAACTGTCCCTTTAATGCATCAAACGTTTGCCACGCAGTGCCTAGATTGTGACATATCTGACCTATCCTTGGTTATTATTTATTTTTCTCTTTTGACAGTCCAGCAACTCACAGCAATGTTACCACTTTAACCCTATATTACTAACCAAGGTCCCCCAGGGAGTCTACACACTTGGTCCCCTCCTTTCTGCACCAAATCTCTTTGCCAAAAATAGCCCATCTACAAGCTCATAGATTGATTTGATTTGATTTTATTAGACGTTATACAGGAGAAAAACACATGTTACATCATGTTCATCATAGAAACGTCAAGGATGCAGACACAGAAAAGTCTTGCGACTTGTTTTCATTGTGGTCCTTGGTCTGAGACAAACAACACTGCAACAGAATACATACAGGTAAACAGTACAATAATAAATAAAACAATCAATTGCTACACTACCTACAGCATAAATACATATAATCACATTGCTAACATAAGTGACCCTACTATTCTGCAACGTTTTCTAATAGCCATGCTTTGACCCTGGTCTTAAAAAGGAGATGGCTGCTGGTGCTCTTTATGGTCAGGGGTAGCGAGTTCCAGTTAACTGCTCCTCCAAATCTAAATGAGCGTTTTCCCATTTCAGTGGTGAACGTGGGCATGGTCAGGTCTGCTATGCTGGCTCTGGTTAGGTGGATTGGCTATTTTCACCAATGTTTGCCTGTTTCCGCCAATGTGCACCTATTATGACATACCCAGAATAGAGTCACATGGGTAAAAGTGGTTAAAATAATGCCTGTGGGGATCCCAATCTCAATGCTCTATTCTCTCTACCAAAAAGAGAAATTAAACATTTGCCCAGGACCCAAACTAGTGAAAATAGCAGATCTATAAGCTCACAAGGTGTCGCTTCATGCCACGTTGTGAGCTTGAAGATCTGCTATTTTCACTACTTCTTGAACGTTGTTTTTTTATTTGTTTTATTTGTTTTTATATTTATGAAATACTTTAGAAAAATGTTGGAATTGTTTTTAATTGATTCAAAGTTGTGATTTTTTTGTTGAAACTTTTTTAAATCCTCTCTCTGTATATATATATAAATATATATTTATGTAGGAAATGAAAAAAAGGGGGTCCGCGACCCAAACATGGGTCCCCCACTGACCACAAACCCACTGTTTGGTAAACAGTGCTCTAGGCTACTGGCCTTATCAGACCAACAGCAGTGGTTATCAGTGACAGGAACTAAATACATGGGGGTATTGGCATAACAACAAAATTGGGGAGGAAAGAAAATTAAAGGCATAAAAAATGTATTTGTTAATTATTGACAAAACAAACAACTTCTGCAAAATGCTACAGTACATTGATATCTAGCAGTAGTAATGAAGTCAGAGCCGTCTATCACAAAAATTGGCCCAATATGGTGGTGTGTAATAAATGCCGACCTGAGTCACTCACCAGTATTCTGTTCCCTTCTGTTTGTCTGTGTGTGACGCAGGGGGCTACCATAAAGCGAGACGAGCAGACGGGCGCCATCTTTGTTGCCAGGATCATGAGGGGAGGTGCAGCAGACAGAAGTGGTCAGTTCTCTTAAGACGTTTCTTTCTCTCTTTCATGCAACATTATTGTATAGCCAAGGTTTGTTTTTAATCACCTACTTGTTTGTGTCATATATAGGTCTGATTCATGTAGGAGACGAACTGAGGGAGGTCAATGGGATTCCTGTGGATGACAAGAAGCCAGAAGAAATTATCCGTATTTTGGTAGGCTTGGGGTGTGTGTGTGTGTGTGTGTGTGTGTGTGTGTGTGTGTGTGCATGTTGTGTGCCTCTACATGCTGTACGAGTGCTGCTTCCTTCTTCAGAGCGGCAGTCCTGTTTATGATGGCAGAGCTCCATCCAAAGTCATCCAGGGCTCTTAAGACTTTATCCCTGTGCTGAAAACCCATCATTGGGCCTCCACAACGAGACTTCCCGGCCTTCAGACCACATGCAGAGAGCCACGCGGTCCCCCTGGACGAGCTAGACGCTGTGTAGTCCCTCCAAGCGAGCTCCGCCGCAGGCCTCAGAATGAGCTCCGTCATAGGCCTCGGCTCTGCCAGCGGGACCAGACTAGAGAGAGAGAGAGAGAGAGAGAGAGAGAGAGATGGCGAGAGGAAGCCACTGGAGTGCTGGAGGCCTTTTAAAATGCTGTGGCTTCAGGAGCAGATGAAAGCTCTCAAACCACCCCCCACCCCCCGCACTCTCTCTCTCTCCGCGCCAAGACAAGTCATCCAATCCTAATAACCCTGTTCCATTGTTGAAAAATCAAACAGCACTTCACATTAAGAGGCTCTCATTGGATTAGGATTAGGTGCTTTGTGAATTATTTGCAGACTGAGCGGTCTGACGTGCCGTTTTCTTTCCCTCTCCCATCTGCTGCAAACCCTCCCCCACCCTCCCCGCTATCTGTCTTTCTCCAATATCGCAGGCCCAGTCGCAAGGGGCCATTACCTTCAAAGTTGTCCCGGGCATCAAGGACGAGGCGCCATGCAAGGAGCCCAAGGTAGGTTGTGTGTGCTGGCTTGGTCGTTATGTTGATTGGGTTACACCGATGGACGTTAGTAGTACGTGGACAACATGAGAGCTGATGAGATGCCAAGCATTCTTCCTGCAACTCCCCATCTGCAGGAGCTGATCTGTGCACGCTCTAGGGGAGATGAGGGGGGAAACTTATAGCTGTAATATATTAATGTGAGGGATACACTGTACAGTAACCTCACCCTTGTGTACAACGTTTTGAAACTGGATGCAGAACATATTTGGGATGGTGTGTGTTACTGTGTGCGATCGAGCGTAATATACTCGCCCCCCCAGTGTTCAGTAAGTCACAGCGATGCTGTGTGGGCGTTTCACCGCTTAACCTCCGCTATCATTTCATCATTCTCACCCACTGCAGTGCTGATGTATCGTTTCTCACACACATCTATCAAACGGCAGCCGGGTGGGGGGTGGAGGGGTCGTGTTCACTCTCAAGGTTTAAGCTCGGAGGGGTCAAAGCGTTAGCTGGGAAGCCATTACTCACACCGCTTCCCTTGTAGATGTGGGCGGACAGGAAGAGGTGGGCCACTTATCTCTTTTGTCTGTGTTTAATGACTTTAAAGGTGCTCATTTTAAGGAAGCTGTCTGAGAAATAGTGCACGTGTGCCAAAAGCCTATCCCCCCAAACTAGTCAACGTTCTTTGCGCCAGGTAGCGGAGACAGAGGGACAACACACGAGTAAACGGAGGGGAAAACAAAAAAATGCAAAAGTAAAAGTTGAGATGAGAAAGTGAGTTGCAGCGAGACAAACGGGAGGCGTCGTTATGTATGATGTATGATTGTATTCAGCCGGGGGTGTAGGAGCTGTAGCCAGCGTGGCTGTTCTCCACTCTGACCCAAACTAAAAGTCCCTGTCTGAAACATCCTTTCACTACATGGCGCGTACCTCTCCCTAAATCAACGAGACAGAAAAAACGAATGTAATCTCTCTTTTTTCGTTTTCGTTAGTTTCTGTCCCTCCCTCCCACCTTTACACACACACACACACACACACACACACACACACACACACACACACACACACACACACACACACACACACACACACACACACTTTCCGTCTCCTTTCTCTTTCTCTTCTCTTTCCACATGTACAGAGGTGTCTAAGGAGTGATAACTCACGGTGACGGTACTTTATTTGGACAGAGGACACGGTGAGGTGCTTTAGGTTGCAGCTAGCTGGCCGCAGCGGGAAAACACGTCAAAGAATTTTCCCCTCTCAGGTCCGACCTCCTTTGTGTTGATGAGGTGTGTCCCTCCCCCTCTGCCAAAATGAATTAAACCATCTCAGGAACAAAAAATCCCTCTGTCTTCTTCTTTTATTTTTTATTTTTTTGGTTTGTTCCCTGGTAGGGGACGATTACTGATGTTAATTTAACCGGTGAATCGCTGTAAGTCACCGTGCAGGAGTTTCAATCGGAGCTCTTGACTCAAGAGTAGTTAAGTGTCGCCACGCTTGGTAGAGGCTGACAGTCCGCCCCCCCATCCCACCCTATGTACAAGTGTTGATGGAACAGCCCGGAGAGACTAAATTTGGGAGTGGCTGCAGGTTCTATTCCTGATTGCAAAGACCTTTCCTGGCCAATCACGGTAAGCGACAGTGAAGTGCTGCCCGTGTTACCGCGACGATCTCCCCACAGGCCTCACCTTCATGTCAACGCGCCGAAGCAACGGAAACTTGCGACGAAGCGTCGCTCCCCCTCCCATCTAAAACTCGTCCCTGTCTGTCTCCGTCCTTTGTTGCGCTTCCAGATGTTTGTGAAGGCGCTCTTTGACTACGACCCGAAGGAGGACAAAGCCATCCCGTGTAAAGAGGCCGGACTGCCCTTTAAGAAGGGCTCCATTCTTCAGATCATGTGCCAGGATGACGCAACCTGGTGGCAGGCCAAACACGAGGGGGACAACAACCCTCGTGCGGGCCTCATCCCCTCCAAGCAGTTCCAGGAGAGGTAAGACGGACACACACACACACACTCACACACACACACACACACACACACACACACACACACACACACAGAGAAGGGCCTGTCCTCTCTCTCTCTCTGCCATCTCCTTTTAACAAGCCCTGCCCTGCTATTTTGACTGTCACTGAGATAGAATGCATTTTTTTTTATCCGCATACCCCCACCCCCTCGTGCTTGCCTCACGCTGCCAAAATACTTTGGATTTCCGCGCATGTCTGGCCCCAAAATGAGTAATGACAGAAAATGATAGCGCTGGTACCGGTCCACCTTGGACGGTGAGCGGGTGGAAAATCGCACATCAGTGGCGCGCTCAGGACGGCCGCTGATGTGCAACACAGAGCTCGGGGAACCTGGGGCAGTTTCTTGGCACTGTCCGACGGCACCCGAGAAAAAAAAAAGAAAATATAGAGAGAGACTAAAAGGCAGAAAAAACAATTTAACCCTCAGATTGAGCCCCCGCAATTTTGTCAATGGCATGCATTGTGTTTTCAATTTTCCTCCTGCATCACCAGCGCTCTCTCTTTCTCTTTTTTTTTTTAAATACATTTTTCCCCTCTTGCCCTTCTTACCTGAAAGAATGACATGGACAGCAGCCATCGAAGAACGTATTCTCTCTATCGTAGCAGAACGTGTTTATTATTCCCCGTTCGGTCATAAAAGCTGATGGTTTTATTGTGCCTCCCTCTCTCTCTCTGTCTGTCTGTCTGTGTTGTCTCTCTCTCTCTCTCTCTCTCCAGGAGATTCGCCCTGCGACAGCCCGCTGCACCGCTCCAAATCCACAGGGCCTCCAAAAGAAGATCATGTAAGCATACATCATCTGGTCTGACGGAGGCCCGACAAAATCAATGCTTCACTGCAAACAACAACATGACAATGGTATCGCTATTAGCAACGCAACAGGTGGCTGTGCTTAGGACCGTCTATGCTAGCGAGAGTGTGAAAGGGAAAGAAAAACAGGACAAAAAGAGAGAGGGGAAGAAGGAAGAGAGAGAGAGTGTGTGTGGGGGGAGAGGCCTCCCCCACATATAGGGAAATGAGAAGGAAAAAGTGTGAAAGAGATGAGTGGGAATGAGATAGAGTGAGATAAGAATTAAGGAGAGAGGACAAGACTTAGAGAGACCAGCTGTGTGTGTGTGTGTGTGTGTGTGTGTGTGTGTGTGTGTGTGTGTGTGTGTGTGTGTGTGTGTGTGTGTGTGTGTGTGTGTGTGTGTGTGTGTGTGTGTGTGTGTGTGTGTGTGTGTGTGTGTGTGTGTGTGTGTGTGTGTGTCCATTCGATTGGTTCTGCTCTCACCTCTTATCTATGCATACATGAGAGCGCTACAACAGCCTCCCACCAGTGCAACGGCACTGGTTTGCACTGGTTTACACCCTCTTTCACGTTCAGTGTGTGCTCCCTAACTCTCGCTCTGTCTCACAGACCGTTTCCTACCCTCCTCTCCATCCCTTTCTATGCACTGATGTGGTCAGCAAGCGGGGGTATTGAGTAGGAAGATAGAGGCAGGGGGAAGGGGCTGCCCTCTGGAGACTCCTCTCCTATCTAACCAACTCACCAGCCAACCCACCCTACCCAACATCAGGCTCACCTCCCTGCGTCCTCTGTGTGTGGGGGGGGTGTGTGTGTGTGTGTGTGTGTGTGTGTGTGCGTCGATGTATTGCCGTCTTGCGGAGCGTCTGGGAGACCCAATTGCGGATTAATGATCTGATAGCAGGGCCCGAGGACGTGATAGGCGCTTGGCGTCATAAATTACCGCCCCGACTCTGCTTTGCACATTAACGTGTTTTACTGCGTGTGAACATGTGGGGCTTTGCAGTGCAGTGCGGTGCAGCGCAGTACACCCTGGCCGGGCCCAGAGGTATGCAAGCCTCCGGGGCAGCTAAGCGAGGTGGGAGGAGGACAGAATAGCAGGGGGGGGGGGGAAACGGAGAGAGAGAGAGATTTCTTGTCGAGACGAAACCTGGATGTAGGCGAGAGTAGATGCAGAGATGAAAGGTACGGGAGAGAGGAGACGGGGTGAGTTTAGCTGATGGAGGTACATGAGTTTTTACTCCTTTTACCAGATGCTTCCGGGGATGTACTTAAATGCGCTGGCGTAACACCCAATTGGAGAGATGTGAGTTTATGACCGCATCAATCCCAGGAGTATGAGGTTGTCCTAGACAGGACGTAACATTTCCCCCGTAACACCATATCCACCATATCCAGGGTGACTTTTTTTATAGGTGACAATGCATCCCCAGGGGGGTGTCAACAGTCTCCTAATTAGCCATGGCTTAAAACCCATAAACATAGCAAGTCATAAACTGTGCTAACACAGTTATTAACGGCTAAGTCATCACCCGCCTGTCCAGAAGTGTTTATAATGCACGTTACCGTTATGTGCCCCCACACACCAAGACACACAAACATATACAGTACACACATGCCAAACATGACTCTGCTCAGCTGCTGAGGTGTTTATTCCTGTCCCAATACCCCCTGCCCACCCCCCCCGCCGGCCCTTCGCCTTTTCATCGGCTACAAGCTTTAGCCGTGGAACAACTTCTACACGAGTCCTGTCAACACTCCTTTACTTCCTCCCTTCCTTTTTCGTCTCTTACTTCCATCTCTCTGCAGCATGTCAATCACCTGCGGCTGACATGTATCCAGCCGCATGTTCAGGCCTAATGGAAGCAGACAGGTCCCTGTTCTGTAGTGTAGAGTTGTTTCCCCTCTCCTACCTCTCTGGATTTCACCGAATGCACGCAGAGAGCCCCGAGCAGCAGATGTACATTATGTTTGGCTCAGGCCTGGCCTGGTAGTCACATGGTGGCCATTTTGGAAGAAAACCCAGTATACTGTATATTTGCCCCATTTGTCGATGAAGTCTCCCCGCTCTGAGTTGGCCCCCACGTGTGTGCGTGACTAATGAAACGCGACCCTCTGGATATTCAGCGTTGAAATAACAACGTGAATCTTAGCGCTGACCACCCCTAAACTTAGCATTAGGTTCTTTAACCTCAAAATTCAGACCTCAAGGGAATTATGGATGTTGTAATTTCCTGGTTATGTTCAACCACATACTGCCATGCATGACTCAGGACGGCCAAAAATAGCCCCGGTGAAAGGTTCTAGGGAGACAGTGCTGTACTGTTCTCTCTCTAGTTCTTTGGAATGGCCAGTTCCTCTCACGACTACTCGGACATGTAGGCACGCACTCTCTGCTCAGAAGGCAGGTGTAAGATGTAGTAGCATCCGTATGAGCCCCGTACCTGACAACATAACTCTCCTTTGGAGATCCAGCACTGCTTTCTCCCCAAAGGGATATGCAGTGTGCTCCATAAATATTAGGGGGTGTGTGTATGATGTGCACATGTGAAGTAGTAGGAAGGGCCTTGACACAGCCCCACTCAGGACCCGATGAGTATCCAGCCAATTATAACAGTCCATCATGTGATCATGCGTGGACACACGCACAGGCACGCACGCACGCACAATAGTTCACTTTAATTTCCCGAAAGACGACTCGAAAAGACACGAAGCTGATTTAAGATCGAGTCCAAGAAGTGAGTGGAGGGAGAAAGGGAATGTAAAAAGGGAGTGAAAGTTCGAGAAGAATTGAGCTAATAGAACAGTGAAGCAATTGAGGATGGAGGGAGCCAGGAAGGAAAGGAGACACTGAAAGAAAAGGAGAGCACCGAAGGGTCACATTCAGTAGCAAATGTGACCCAGCGGAGCTGCAGTGGCCGGGTCAGAGAGATGGTGGTGAAGACGTGGATGGATGGATGGATGGATGGAGAGAGAGAGGGCCTGCGTGGCTGCTGCCCTAGGGCCATAAACTATAGCCTAATTGAAGGATACCTAAGAGACCTTGCTGTTACTGAAGAGAGGACGGAGGGAGGGAGTGGTCCCTTTCCCCCCCCCCCTTTCTCTGCCGTTCCAACGCAGGAGCTCTCTGTCGGCTGGAACAATATTGATCTTGGCAAGTGGCCGGCGGCCAGCAATCGCTTAGCCGCGTTCATTTACGGCCAACGTTTACGGCATATAAATAACGGCCTCCCTCGCTTTTCTACTCTCTCACATTCCTTGGGTTATGGAACCGATGTTTAAAGCCCCCTATTTGATAATGAGCTGCGGTGCATTGAGTCGACTATTGCGTTCACTGTAGTTACGATATCAAAGTCTCAGTCCGCCTCTTCGTGGTCTCGGCCCCCCCCCCCCCACCTTTCCCTTGCATCCCATGTCTGGCTCTCCTCCAGTCTGCCTCGTCTCGCCCTCCCCTCCGTTCCCCGAACATCCTGACAGCTCTCTGGGTCCGCCTGACATGCAAACCCTCTCCGCTGTCCAATTGTTTGGCTTTGTGCACTGTCTGCCAAACACGTGGACACACTTATTGCTCACCTTGGGGTCCTCCACCATCTCTTCATTCTCTCCTCAGATGCTCACTCCCCCTTACCCGTCATCTTTCTCTCTCTCTCTCTCTCTCTCTCTCTCTTTCTCTCTCTTTCCAGCATCAGGCCGAACCGGCTATAATCGGTGCCCACGATTGGTCTTCAGTGGCCCTGAAGTCGGCCCTGCGTTCAGTTTAATCTGTCCATTTCACTTCTCAATGGTGATGGTTTAGGACACAAAATGGACTTAGGGAAGAATATGTTCTGTCAATATGTTGACGGGTTAAAGGGGAAATCCACCCATTTTCAATATTTAACTATGTCATTAATATAGCATAAAGGAGTTGTGTGGAAATAAGAAAAAATTTAAAAAAAAAATAACATTGCAAAAAAAATTAACATTGCAAAAAAATTTACATTGCAAATTACACTGTGATGACTCATCATGGTGTAATTTGCAATGTTAATTTTTTTGCAATGTTAAATTTTTTTGCAATGTTAATTTTTTTTTTAATTTTCTCTTATTTCCACACAACTCCTTTATGCTATATTAATGACATAGTTAAATATTGAAAATGGGTGGATTTCCCCTTTAAGCTCAGATAACATCCATGCAGACCACCCTTAAAGCGTTTCAGATTTAGTTATTTTTTCTTACCCCAGACATAAGAATACCCGTCTGCCGGTTACATCGTAAGCATTGCAGAAGTGCTGAGTGTTGTTAATCGTCATACATAAACTTCAGGATGGCTCATTGTAACATTTTGCAATATAAAACCCTCATCACGTAAAGACAGGCTGCCTTCTAATGCAGACCAGCTCTGTCTCTCTCTCTCTCTCTCTCTCTCTCTCTCTCTCTCTCTCTCTCTCTCTCTCTCTCCTTCGCCTCTTCAACCAGAGTCTAAATAATCAGCTCTCCTGCCAAGGCCAAAAAGATCTCATTTCGTGTCATCTGGAAAATTCCACCAGTCTCATCCCGGCAATAAAAATGAGACATAGAAAGAGTAGGGCTCCAGTTTGTTCAAGAGGAAGGCCATCTGTACGTTGGCTGGCAGCGGAGGTGACATCAGCTCATAACTCAGGCCCATTCACGAGGTGTTGACGAGGGGTCATCCCACAGTCCGTTAGCCGCCGTAAGCAGATAGCTGATTATGCTAGCAGCTATACGCAGTGGCAGTATGCCGCCGCACTGTTGAATGATGGACTGAGCTAGCCAGGACTAATCCACAAAAGGATCCAGAGAGCGTGTGAAGAAAGGAAGATGTCTGCAGTTTTAAGACGTGCTTAGCCAATGGAGAGTTGGGCCCCGACCTTGCATGTCCGTCAGTTAGGAGAGCCAGCGGCAGCGTTTGTGGTGATGACAGTGGGGACGATAATGAGGTCGGTTGGTTTTGACGAACGGCCTCCACATGTGCAGCAGTAGCATCATTGTCTACCCTGTGGCCTGGACCTTGTCAACTACGGGTGTCCCTAACCACAGAGACATAAGATATTACACCCAGCATATACCTGCATTCTTTCTACCGTTCATCCGTCTAACTCGGCCATCTGCATTATTTCTATCTTCTATTCCTCCACCGCCTAACCATGGCATCTGGGCGACTTGCGATATATCCCTCACTGTGTGTCCTTTTCCATAGGGGAGTCAGCCATAAGACACACAGTGACTGGGCTGACTGGCTGATGATACAGTAACCAGGCTGACGTCCAGTAAGTGGGTTGACTGGCTAGTGTACCGGCTGACTTCATGCTGAGTAGCAATATGAAGCTGCATATAGCCACAATGTGGGCAGCTACAGCTCCACTCCTCGCTAAATAACAGACTTGTCTCTCTCTGTCACAGTAGATCTGATCATTGAGGTATGGCGGCTCTACTCAGCCGGCTTTGACTGCTCTCAGATCAGAATGTAACGTGACTGAATCAGGCAAAATGTCAGGCTTCGGTTAAATAAAGGCCAATGTTACAGTATGTTTCCACCACGGCAGCATTCTCGGATATAGTGTTTCGCCTGCCGATTTATATTCTGCGGCGTTATCGCATGCGGTTTTTATTAGGCGAGGAATGTTACCGAACAATGTTACAAGACCATTAGGCTACTTGAACTGTTCCTGTATGCAGATAGGCACCAGATGAAAGTCGTACACACTGTAATAAGGGCAGCACTTTGAAAGATTGCAGATATCTCTCACGCACATTTTCTCTGTCCTCTCATGTTTCAAGTATCCCTATATCTTCCTGTTCTTCGCTCCCTTTACCTCCATTTATTTCTCCCTTTCTCGCTTTGTCTTGATCTCTCTCTCTCTGTCTCTGACTGTCTCTCTCTCTCTAAGGCTCCCCTCTCCTGTGCTTCATTCCGACCCTACCAATGATTCTCAGGGTCGGCGTTCAGAAGCTGGTTTTACTTAAGATGTCACATTACAATGGGCGGAGGCAGCATCATGGGGAACATTGCTGTGAACACATACATTAACATGTGAAACAAGATGTCAGATAAAATGCAGGGGTTTCACATTACACTGCCTGCTAAAATAAAATAAAATGAAATAAAAAATGTAACAATGCCAAGCTTAGGCCTGTATAGCTTCTGGTATGAAATCGCCTTGGAGGTAAAAGGCCCTCTGGTTCCTGATCACTCCTGACTGCTGTTATGGCTAGCCATTACCTTCTGCCGTGATGCAACATCTTCCCGAGCTAAGGTGCGCTCTGGGAAATGAACGTGGTGCTGAAAGGTGAGCCCCAGGCTCTGGTAAATGGCATTCTGTATGTTTTGATTTAACCCTGTTTGGCGCAATTGGGAACACGTGAAGGGGAGGAAGCGTCTTTAAGTGCCTCCAAATGTTCATTGCGTATCCCTCTCTCTGTGTGCGTCTTGCACACACACACCGTCTTTTTGCTACCATCACGTAGGATATAAATCTCTATTTTGGCCTTCAGCCGGTGGCTAAATGTTTTATGGTTGGGTTTTTGTTCAAATGGAATTGTTAAAAGAATACAAAATTAATTGAGAGCTATGTAGTAGTGCATTTATTCTAACTTCTTATTTACCAGCTTCACAGTGAAATACGAAGCATGTTAAGTAGTCACTGAATTAACACATAATAACCCCGGAGCAATGTTTGCAATAATAGGTGGCCTGTTGGAGGCCAATAGATCTAAAATATTTTTCTCTATGAAGTGACCACGGATGCACCCCAGCCATGCGCCACAGGCTGTATCTCTCTAGGTAACTGTACAGAGGGTTTTTTTTTCTATCCAAATAGAAACAATAGAATACTAATATAGTTGTTCTCTGTAGGAACATGATGAAAATATTAATAATATACCTGTAATGATAGAAGTACACTGCAAAATCCTATGTGTTGATTTAACTCTGGGAATGTAAAAGGGTCCATTCCTTAGGATTTTGCGGTGTGCAATAGTGACAATAGCAATCAACAGTACATGGCAGTGGAGCTGAGTATTTTTCAAAAAACAAATTGCAAAAGTGTGGGAAAGACATTCCATATTGCAATTGTGTGTAAGAGAAATGACTCGGTTCCATACATCCAATGTTGTTTCTACAGTATAAAGTATGCTACTAACTGAGGCCTAACATTCTCTAGTCTAGACTGTCTAGGCTGCAAGAACTCCAGATTTTAACTCATGTGTTCTGTCATTTGTTTGTCCTTTGTTTTTCTGCTCTTCTAAGACGATGTGCTGGTTGAAGTTGGTAGGTGTCTTTTCCTGTCTTTCTCTCACCGCTCAACGTGTCTCTTTTAATCCGACATTGTCTCTAATGCCAACTCATTTTTTCATTCCTCACCTCGCTTGCACTCACAGCTGTGGATATTGAAGGTATACCGCTCTCTGCAACATGCAAAAAACTATAAAAACCCATTTCCGATCGGTTCCCTTTCAATGTCGTACTTCATACTGAGGTGGACACACCTCCTTACCTCCATCTCACCTCTGTACCCCTGCTCTCCTGTTTTCGTTTGGCTCATCTCCTCGCCGTCAAACCAAAACGTATATTGTTCAAGGGGAACATCAGGCGTCACTGTCAATTTCTCCCGCTAGCGCTGCGGAAGACAGCGCCAGAGACGGAGACTGTTGTCCAGCTCTTCATCTTTCATCGGCTAACTCATCACACTCATTAGATCAGACATCATTTAATCCCAGCAGGGGGATGGATGCTCCATCCCCTTCACACGCACAGCCTCCCCGTACCCTTGGCTCCAACCATCGAGCTCATCCATGCCCTAACCTTCTAGGCTCGCAAGCACATTCCATGAGCTTTGATTCTAGACAAAGACGCCTAACTATCCACCGACGTGTCACCAACGATTAACGGTAACGCGCAAGTTAACAAAACGTACTTGATGTCTTTTTGGGTTCCCTGTACATGTCTGTGTATGTGTGTGTGTGTGTTGGTTTGGTTTTCTACTCGTCCTGTTGCCTTGTACTGTTGTGCTCTTAACCATTACAGATGGGTGGCTTTCTATTGCTAATGTCTGACTGTGCTCTTTATAACATAATGTGCCTCTTTCTTGGCCTTTCTCTTTCTTTCTCTCTCTCCTCCCGTCACCAGAGGATGCCGACTATAATAGTGGACTCCACCTAGGTGAGACGCTGTCTTCTTCTATCCTGTGTGTCCTCTGCCCCTGCCATAGCTGTGTGGTAGATACGTGAAGCAGTGAGGGAAGTGGTTGAGATTGTGCCATTATTTCCATCTTTGTGGCTCCTTTCTCGTTTTCCTTTGATGTCTGTGTGTCGTGCTGTGTGTCATCACAGAGATATTACATCATACCTTATTATGAACAACATTCATAAACTTGGCATATCTTTATGTGTTTTTTCCCCAATGCTGCAACTTGTTGAACTCGGCCTCCCATGTCGGGACACAGGGAGTAGTTGCGCGGCGGTACGCTTGCCGCTAGCTTACACTCTGCTATTTCTGTTCCCTCACTGACAGTATGAGTGCATTGGCTGTGTCTGTCATGGATTTACAGCATGTAGTACTTATCCTGCCTCTGCTGTGGGTCTACACAGACATCTCTGTGAACAGTTCTGGATGGGGTTTGGGTTTAGAGGGACGCCTTGTTTTCCACGCTTTGTTCTGGAGGTCCAGCAATGGCCCCGGTGCCGTTGATGTGGTCCCGGGTTCGGTCTTAATGGCAATTACCGGGCCCCGCTCCGCTTCTATGGCCTGCTCCACGGCGCTGGTTCCAATTCCCTGTTTTGCGCAGAGAATGTTCCTCATCATGTTTTTATTACCACTGTCATTTTACTGACAAATCATAAGGTACAGTCCTCTCTGTAGGACCACAGGCCGTCCTGGCTGGCTCACACACACACACAAATCCCTCTTTCTGTCCATCTCTCTCTCTGCCTCTCTCTCTCTCTCTCTCTCTCCCTTTCTGTTCCTTGGTGTTGAGGTCAGGATGCGGACTGGTCCCCCCCCCCCCCACCCCTGCTAAAACCAGATTTCACAGCAGATCCAGTGCAGGCGTGAGTTTATAAATACAGACTTTGAGCCATGTCTGCCAAGCTCAATCAGTGCTTTGTCATCCTATAGGGGTGACCTCTGCAAAACACTGGCCCAAATTTTCCCCTCCTCCTCTTTCCCCCCCACCCCTCTCTCTTGCTCTCCGACCGTGTTTGCCCTCACTGTCACGCTGCCCTCTGCATGAGGTCACCGACCTCGGCACTAGAGTCGCGACTCAAACAACCAGCAGCACTCTTCCAACAGAGAGAAAGCTGCCTTTTTCTTTTTTGTTGCCTTGTTTTCTCGTCTCCCGGCAGTCCGAACGACGTTTAACTGAAATGGGAGAACGGCGGGTGGAGGTGGTGGAAGACAAAAAAATCTTAAATTATAATAATAACATTTCCGCTGTGAGCGTAGTCGCCGCATGGCTTTTCAGTCTGTTGTATGTGGTTGTATGATTTAGAGTTGGCCTGGCCCTAATAGTTTGAAATCCTAGAATGTACAGATGCTTTTTCAATGCCGCTGAGGTTGCTTAGGGAACTAGAGGGGAACAGTGGGAGGTTGGGGGACAGTTGTCTTTTTTAGTCTTTTAGTTTGTTTTCCTTCCATACCTCTGTCAGTGATGCAACGTCTGCAGCTCGCGTTGCCAAGAGCCGACTTTTGAGTTTCTACTCGGGGGCGAGTGCATTCCTGCGCCCCAGAGATGCAGCTCGGTCTTAGAGCCAGGTCTTCTGACTGGAGAACGGAGTCCAGCTCGGGAGGAAGAGCGTGTCCCGAGATGCCTTCCCCGACAGCCCCCCCCTTTTTTTTTTAAGACAGCAGTGCTCGGGAACCTCTGTCTCAGTCCAGAGAATTAAAGAGATCATTAAGTCGCACTGACACCCAAGGCCCATTCCTTCTCTGGAAGAAACACTAAGACATGTTTTCCCTGCGATCCGTCAACGCAATTTAGCTACAGTCCTAGGAAGAGAAACTCGACACTTGGCCTCGCGATTTTGGATGCGTAGGCATGGTGACATCTCACATTGCTATCATAATCCCCGAAGATCCTGGAAGAGAGAAAAAAAACAACGCACACACACACACACATACACACACCAAACATCCGGAAGGAAAGATGGATGGAAGAATGGGTGGATGCATGGAGGGAAAGCAAGAGAGGTGGCTCTGAGAGCTGGGAAAAGTGGGCTGGGAAAACCATCAGCCTCTCGCAATCCAATTAAGGCCCCGGTTGTGGAAAAATGGAGACGTGTTATAAACTGAAATAAAAAACGCTCCATTTCCAAAACGAGTTTATTTCATCTGTCTGCAGGTTCACTAGCTGTGGATGTGCAGGAGCCAAAACATAGGGGCACAGCGTAAGCCCTGGATTACTGGGTTTTTCCCTCGGTCTGGGTCCAAGTGCTGATGAACCTTACGGCGTAGAATTGAAACAATACACGCTTTAATGGACTTCCAGCATAAGGATGCCAACAGAGCAGCAGGTATACACAGCAGCTTAACAGGTGTTCTTTTACCCGTCTCAGTAGCTGAGAGACATTCCGGAATCGTCTTTGTTCTTTGTGTTTTTTTGTTGTGCATATTCTCCAGTTGAACAACAGCATATAGGCTCAGTGCATCTGGTGCTTGTAGCCCTCCACCCCTGTAGCCCTCCCACCTGCGCTACCGGCCGCAAGCACTGCAGTGGAGGCTGGTGCGGAGAAAAGCCCTGGCGTGTGTTTTCTCTTATTTTCACTGAGGCATCGCGCATCGAGCTACATTTGGAGACGAGACATTCCTGAATCCAAAGAGCTGTGGGATACGACAGAGGGGGAAAAACAAATAGTGCTTGATACAAAACTGACCTATCGCAGCCAAAAGGGCTCGGGCAGCCCATTCCACTGTATAAGCGTGTAACACTTGGGTCGGGTACCACTTTCCACATTGCACAGAGCTGGGGCCATGGAAACTACTCCCAGAATGTGTTCTCCCCACCCCCCCCCAACACACCCTAATGAGTTCACCGTTATGCGTACATATTTCAAACGTCATGGCTAAGAAGTATTTTTTTCTCTTGCTTTCAATTTTGTTTGTTTTCTGTTTCTTTCCTTGAAGGCCATTTAGCCAACTCATCTAACATCCAACATCATGTCCCCTCAGTGAAACTCCATTAAAAGACCACCACTTTTCATTAAAAAGGGAAGGATACCGAAGGACACCGCGTCTTGAACTGTCAGCACAGTTCAAGACAGTTCTGTGGCCATGAATCGGGCCAAGGTACGTGCGCACTCGTCGCGGTTTTGTCCGGAAGCTGCCGTTTGTTGTGGGGGCTTTAGTTGTCGATACAGGGAGGTCTCTCAGGGACAGCCCCGGAAGCCACTTTACTACCCATAATCCTTTTCGCAGATGCCTGTTAGCAACTAGACTACATGGAGGGACCCTGGAGATGGGAGCATTTGAAGGACACATGACTTTCTGTGTGTGTTTTTCTGGACAGGTCCACTACTTTTCGTATGTTCCCATCTCATCACCTCATCTCCTCTCCTCTCCTCTCGCTTTTGAACCTCTCTGAACCTTGTGGGAGTCTGGCACGTGGGGATTGGGAACAAAGGCTTTTCCGGATGAGTTTTACAATATCGTTTGTTGGCCCACAGCGACTCACGGCTCAACTGCTGTCTTTAATGTGGATCTCAGAGATCCAAGTCGCAGTCAGCCTCTGTCGCTTTCTTTTATCATGAAGAAACCCATAACCAGCAAAACGCTACAATACAGGAAGTAAGGGTTATTTATTGATTGAGACATGCTCATTTGAACAGATGAATGGGATTTGGTGAAAGTGTTTTTGTAGTGCAGTGATACTTTCTCCTTCTGCTGATGTTGTAATGATGGCTGACAAGTGGAACCTGTCAGCCGTCCCACGCAGCCTCCTACCATGTGCCATATGTACCATCCCAGCCTGAAAAAGAATCACACAAGCATGCATGCCATGCACTACACATACGGGTACACACACGGTATTGTAATGGGCATACGTAATGAGCCCAAGAGAACCGGTAATGCTTCCCACATTCAGCACCCGAAAACGGGGCTAAGTGTTGCAGCGTTAAACCACACAGCGCACACCGTGCAACGTTGGGGCCCTGAGAGCGTAATGCTCACTTAATCTCCAGCTGCCAAGGCCGGCTCGCTTAATTCCAGAGATGCCGTCTCCATTAGTTCTGAAGACGGAGAGAGAGAGAGGGGGAGGGGTGGTGGGTCCCCCTGGGACAGCCCAAGATGGTACTGGAGCTGTCAGCAGAAGTCTCCTGTCGTTAGAGCAACCGCACCTCAGACGGAGGGGTGCACTGCACACACGGGGGGGGGGGGGCACAACAGGTGGTTTTGTTATGGGCCTCTTTACCTCTGTGCTTCACCACAAAAACCTCCCCCTCTCTCCCTCTCTCTCTCTCTCACTCACTCTCTCCATTTCCCACCCCAAAGATGGAGGTTTGATTGGGAGGGAAAATGGCAGTCATTCTTTATTCTCTTCTCCCTGTCATCTCACCGAGCGCCTACGCTCGGCGTCTGGAAGACATGACCCCTTCTCTGCATTGTTCTCAGGCATCTCCGCTTTCAGACGCCCAGTCGGCAGATGCGTGTCTTGAATCTGTGTATTTTCTCAAGAGGCATCTGTTATATTTTATGTACGTTTGTGTTTTGTTTTTTTCCTTTTTTCTTGGTCACATTTCTTGCATCATTTCTTTTACAGGCGTGGTAGTAGCGTTTCGCAGGATGTGAGTCCAAGAGGAGGGCAGTTAGAAATTCACAGTTTGTGGAGGCCTCCGGGTGCTTTCTTTGCACACATGCTGAATTTCCTACGTGGCTGTAAGATATTATCACACTGGAAAATGGGCAGGAGCATTAGCAAATTGCAGGCAAATGTGTGTGTTTGTGTGAGTGTGTTTGTGCATATGTACGTATGTATGTACGGTATGTATGCATGTAGGCATGCATGTGTGTAGTGACAGATTGTGTATTTTGTACTACACTGTGTTTGATATACAGTACCCTTGATCTTTTTTTCCATGTCTCTTACTTGTACAAGTATGTTCAACGTTGTGTGTGTGTGTGTGTGTGTGTGTGTGTGTGTGTGTGTGTGTGTTTATGTGTATCTGTGCGCACGCGTGTGTGTGTGTTTGTGTTTGTGTTTCAGTATGTGTGTGAGAGACTACAAATAGAGTTATGTGCGTGTTTGTATATTCAGTGGCAATGGTGGCAATTACCCAGTCACGGTGCAGTGCACAACATTAGAGGGTACGTGTGTGTGCGACCTCAGCAAGGAAACTTCTAACTTCAGGTCCCAAAGTACACAACACCCCTCCACACTATGACACCTCAGAAGCCATGCCACTGGCCGGCTCCCTGGCGAGGGACACTCTCAAATTAGAACTGTGGTCAATAAACCTGATTTGACCTGTCACGCTGTTAGCTAGAGGTATTAGCATTCGAGGTCCCTGCACCACATGCATATCTAGCGTTCCTTTTCCACCAGCAGCTCTCGTGCCAGGCTAGATATATCGGAAAACCTGGTCTCTCCGGCAAGGCTGTGCACACATGCTGCTGTTCCAGCATAGCTGAGGCTTTCATGACAAGCACACGCACGCACACACACACACACACACACTCACACTCACACACACACACACACACACACACACACAAAAACTGTTAGAATGAAGTCTGTTTCATTCCTTAATTCTGGATCGAATTAATTTCCATCCCCCTGGTCTAATTCACCCTCCATCAGTAATGGAGATGAGGTGATGGTGTGATGGTGGGGGGGTTTACGATGAAGACAGGTTTGGGGGGGGTGGTGCTGGTGGGGGGTGGACTCTGCTCACTGTTCCATGAGGATTTGATTTATTTACCCATGGGCAGAGGGAAGAGGAGGAGAACTCTCAACGTTATTTGGATGGAGCTGTCCACACGGGTTTAAGTGATTATGAAGGGCTCCGGATTACCACGGCCCCTGTCAGCCGGGGGAACGCCGATTTGTATTGACTGGCGGTGTAATGAAACGCCGTGCACCTGCCTCCCCCCAAGGAAAACAACACATCCCCCTCCTCCGCACAAAGGACAGAGCCAATGAAACTCTGGCACCTCACGCTCCAAGACCGCTCCGAAAATCGAATGGAACAACCCGCACCCTGATGGCTAATAGCTAACGCCGCTATAGCGCTTCGTATAATTTGATGAATGGCAGTCGAACCCGTGCCGTTGGTTGAAGTTTCTACTCGCACGGGCTTTTGTGGGGAGTATTAATCCTGAATGTGAAAACATTCAAATTATACCCAAATTAGTTTTTTTTTCGAATGATGTCAACCTTTGATGGCATTGATTACAGCGTGTGGTGTATTTCTGTGCCATTCCGGGAGGGCAGCTTGCAGCCAAAGCGTGTATGTTTTCCACTGTGTGGCAGAGGGTAATACTCCCTGGGTGGGGGCTAGGCCGGAGCAGGGGGAGGGGGGCGAGGGTGCTGAATGAGTAGATTCACCGCAGCAGAAATGGCACAGACAACCTAAGCCACAACTTACCCACAATGGAACAAAGTCTGCCCTAAATGTTCAATGTAACACAATATCCAGCGCTTGGGCACGTGTGTGCTTGTGTATTATGGGTAAGGGGAGGACGCACACATGCTGGCCTGACCATTGCACACAAAGAAAATAATACAAACACACACTACACACACACACACACACCGAGACACCCACATGTTCAGTACATGCATATATGTTATTATTCTCTCCGCCGATGACTTACAGTGTGTTTCATTTGTGACTCAGCATACTTAAGGTCCATATTACTGCATCCATTTATGAAGTGACGGCTTGGAAAAGAACGGGCTGAGAAGAACGCACATCTGCATGGCCCCAGTAGTTTGAATGTTGTGGAACATATTAAGAGACCGTGGGGGTCGGGGTGTCTCACTCCATAATTTCCATGCTGCCTTAATCTTGTTTGGACATCTTGCATCATATTCCTGAGTTTGTTGATCACCATTAAAAGGAGAAATGGAAAGCAGCAATGCGTAGACAGAAGATGAGCTGTGGCCCTGTTACAGACGTTGGATGTTGGATGTATTCTGTGTTTTGGAGATTTGCTGCATTTAGCCAGCATCTGTCGCGAATATGAAACGGTGCTCTTCAAAAATTAGGGCTAAATTTCTCATTTTGATGCCGCTGTAGATCATCAGATCCAGCCACACTCCACCAGATCGGCATGCCAGGAGGCCTTTGCGACGGTGTTCCGAGGACACGACACCGCACGATAAACCAATCAGATGTGACAGCTGTCGTAAAAGCAAGCCTCGTCACCGAGCGAGCATTACCCCGCGGCCAGCCAAAGCACATAATCGTGTTCTAAAGCAGCCACACACACAGCCACACACATAAATGCTTCGCCACTGTCTAAAAAAGCACAACCTGAACTAATGGGAAATTGCTGCTGGACGGTTATGTCAAGTGGACAACCATGAAGCAACTGGCAGTAAATCCACATAGCAGAGAATTACACCCAGAAATGGTCCCAGCTTCTCCGCATCTTAGTGTGACCTCGTAGTGAAGAGCGGGCGGGAGAGGCCGCCGCCTGTCAAACGCTCCAGACGAGCCCGAAAAAACCAAGAGGATGAGTCACTCGTACTTTGTCGGAAAACGGCACAACATAGCATAAGCTGCAACTGGCGAGAAAATGTATGAGGATGTAGCCATAACATTCTTTATAGCGTCGTGCAGATATTAAAGCACTGGGGGGGAAAAGCGCTTTACGGCCTTAAAGACATCATTTAGAAGCTATGTAGAAGAGGAGAAATGTAAATGTGTTACCGGGGGAGAATGTGAATAAACTGTTTGAATGTGAGATCCAGGGAAACCGCTTGGCCATGCATTACGCTGTAGCTCCTTCACCTACAGCAGAGATCTTTGTCATGAAGCTGAGCTACACAATAATAAGTATGAGGTATTGGACATTTTTGTAGGCCTTTGGCCTGCTCGCCAAGATGCTGAACTGATCATAAATTAAAGTGCACAGCTGCAGGCGTATGAGTACTGTACATGCACCACTGTTCAAATGTATCTCTGGAAAGACAAATGTGCAAACAAAGGTACACACCTCCATGCGCATACATACATTGTAAGAATAACCTGGTTAACACTTTCTTCATACTCTCTCTCTCTCTTTCTCTTTCTCCTTCTCTCTCTCTCTCTCTCTCTCTCTCTCTCTCTCTCTCTTCCCCCTCCAGCTGGGTTCAGGAGAAGCTTCCGCCTCAGCCGGAGAGACAAGAAAACCAACAAGTCCATGTACGAGTGTAAGAAGAGTGATATGTACGACACGGCAGATGTGCCCACATACGAGGAAGTCACCCCGTACCGCAGGCAGAATGGAGCTAAACACAGACTGGTTGTCCTAGCCGGTGAGTAGCTCTGTGTGTGTGTGTGTGTGTGTGTGTGTTACCCGCAAATGACGGAGACAGATGGATAGAGGTGGGCGACCGGCCGTTAAGCTCAGCCACTGTACTTGTGTTTTTTTTAAAGCCACCGTTTTCAACGTTTTAATAACCGTGCTTACCTCACACTGCGCTAAATGTGGTGGTCCTAGTATAGTGCGCACACACAAACACACCACATTGTGTGTCGTGGGGGGCGACAGACCTGGCGCTCTTCAATTTGGCGTGGCAGAGGCCATAGATTTCAATTGTGTCCCAGCGTGGTGACACTCGGAATGGATGTCTGACTCACCGCTCCAGCGTTTCCCAGGTGGCGTCAACCTCCAGAAATGAGCTCCCGCTGCGGGAGCTCGCCTGCATGCCCCTTAACTTTTAAGCACACAGTGGAAATGGTGCCGCAGGCCGCGTATTAATCAGTCACGTTCGATGCTTTCATTTACAGCCACCTCAATGGTCTCAATGTCCTTTCGATCTCTCTCTATATGCTTTTTTTTCAAAGCCGCCAGAATTGTTAACACTTGACTTGGGGAAGCGGGTGTTACAAAGCCCTCCAAAGAGCTTTATAAGCTGCCAAGGTCTTGAAATGAATTTAGCGGTTTCTCGTTCTGTATTTGTGGTTGAAAGACGAGTGTTGCCAATGGGTGGTGGAACAATATGTTAAGCCAGGTGCAACGGTAAAGACCTAAATCATTTTGGGGGGGGGGGACCAAATCCTACCATCAGATAATTCAACTTTTTCCACATTGTATGTGTGTGTTTGTGTGCGTTTTGTTTTCTTTCATTCTTTCAGGCTAGTTATTTGTATCGGGGGAAATCATTTTGGGGGGAATGTCACAAAAACGAGTGGAACAAAAAGCATTCCATACATTTTCTAGGATTCCAGGAGTTTTTTCCATTTATCAAGGAATTAGATTTTCTCTGGGAATGACAACTCACAACTCTGTTTTCCAGGCTTCCGCTCTTCATGAACGCTGCAGATGCCGCTGACAGCTGTTTGAAACAGCCGTGAATTTTAGCTCAACGTGAACGCTTTTGACAACGAAGGCTAGAGCACGCTCCTTTTTTTTCCCTTTTTTTTAAACTCTCTCTCCCTTTCTGTCTGTCTCTCTCTCTCTCTGTTTCTCTCTGTTTCTCTCTGTTTCTCTCTGTCTCTCTCTCTCTCTCTTCTGACTCTCCTGAGTTGTGTTGCCGGGGTATTTCTTGGCACAATCGGCAGAGGCCTTGGTCTCGCGGAGCATGGACTCCATCAGGCGCGTTGCTAATTAGCGAGCCCATTTCCCTGCCAGCGCGTCACAGCCTCATGCCGAGGATGCTGACCCTTCCCCCCGTCACGCTAATGTAAATATTTTCAATTAACTTCCACAATTTGGGCGACAACCCACGGGCAATTTCACACCTAACGAAGCAGCAGCCCAGAGAGAGGGTCTGCTTTATGTTTCTCCATTTCAGTACACCCCCCCCCCCTTTTTTCTCTACTCGACAAGTTTCCTTTTTTTCTCATCAGGCATTGTTGCTCTCCATCTCTCGTTTGCTGCTGCACTCTTATTATCTCCCTGTTTCTGTCTCTGCCTCTCCACACAGCACATTTTTACACCCTCAGTTAAACGCTTAAGCCCTATATACTTAATCGTACACTGAATAGCTAAAATATCCATTGTACAAGCTCACAGTGCCTAGTGATGAAAATTAAATGTTTTGCAGGCCTACTCGGGTCCCACCTGGTTATGCATTTACCGTATATGGAGATTTCTGTCTATCTGTGTCCCTTTTATGCCCACATGGAGTTTGATTGAAACCTTTATTTATTCTCGAAAAGAGCATTGAGGTTTACCCTCATTTGCACATTTACCTCATTTACCCTCATTTGAACGGAGTTCCGTGTGAGGCATGCCCTATATCAGGGGTTCTCAAACTTTGGCGACCCCCCCCCCCCTAACGCTACGATATCAATAAAAGTGGTTTCTTAACCACTTAAACCCCATATGGGTAGTCGGAGTCCCTCAGGGCTCAATGCTAATGTATTTTCAGTTTTCTATTATAGTGGGGAAAGCTTTCGCTGTAAATAGCAGATCGACAAGCTCACAATGCAACACAACAATATGGATGCTGGGGTTTAAGTGGTTAATCCAGCTCTCGATTTGATCTTTGGCCACCAACCGTGGCGTTTTTTTCTCCAGTTGTGACAGCTGTTGGTAACTGTTCTGGTTGTCTGTCTGTGAGAATTATCTCCCCGCACGTTAACGTTACATCACAATCTAAATGTAACTCCGCCACGGTACAGATGGAACCAAATGGACCCCGTGGTCCATGTATTTGTACCCTCTCGCTCTCAGAGTAACAAAAACACCCACAATGGCTCTCCCACCCGTTCATATTGAACATAATTCCTAAGTAAATAGTTTTTGAACAGCTAAATCAGTTTGTGTGTTTTCTTGTGTTGCTGGTTGTGCTTCTCTGTTGGTGTTGGAGGCGGAGCTGTGTGTGTATGAGGAGTCACGTGACCGTACTCTCTTCATGTTGGTCGCAACGACCTCACTTTTTTCCCATTTATTTTTTTACCGTTTCTTGATAAAAATGCGTGACCCCGACGGCACCTTCCTGCGACCCCACTTTGGGTCGCGACCCATAGTTTGAGAACCGCTGCCCTATGTGGTAACCTCCCTGAGCTTGTGATATCACAGAGCGATGTCAGAGCGTGACCAGCAAGTTTTATATAACTGTCTGCGCATTGTCTGGGCATGTTACGTTTTGACGCCCACCGTCCATCTCCATATATAGGCATATTATGTTTGTGACAAGGCAAGTTTAATATAGGATTTTCACCTATAATGACATGCGCAAAATAGGGTTGAAAAGGTTGAAAGTGGTAAAAGTATCACTCATGACTTTACAGTGTATCTCACAGTGTATCGCATTAATTTAATCGCGTGATGGTCCAGAAGAGAGGAGGGAAATAGGCATGCACTGTAGGTCCTCCAAACAGGACCCAGGCTCCTGTGCTTTCCTTGGCCTTGGCTCCACTCTCTTTCCACTTTGCTCGAACGCAACACATTCCTCTCATTGTTTTTATATCAAGACGTCCCCCAAAGCATTTTTGGGAATCCCTGAAGGCTTTTTTGCTCAATAATGCAGACTCACAGGTCGACCATAATCACTAATGAGTGACCTGACGGCAATCGCCCACACTTTGAACGGAGCCCGATGTCTCCAGATATTCAGTTTCAAACACAAATCAAGATGCTTATCTGTTTTTGTACATTTTATAATCGGACAGCCAACCAAAATATATTTTAACATGTGTGCAGCTTTTTCTTTTTTCCCAAACCGCTGATGTTTTTTGAAGGAAATCTGATTATTCGATTGGACGGAAAGATCTGTCGATGTCCGCGTTTTTCGTTTTGCTGTAGCATGAGGTCAGTTGTGTTTCACGGTAACCTGACACACACGGTACAGGGTTTTTGACGGATTCAAGTTGTTAGTTCGGGGTGAGGCCTAACCCACGTCTACATCAGTTCCTCCATCGCTTAGTAAGCCAAAATAGTTTTACAAGGCCTCCAAAACTTTATTGGCTGCATTAAAAATAAATAAACCATGTTTCTTTTTTTCCTATTGAAAACTTCCCATTCATATAGTGCATATGAATCATTTTGTGATTGTATCCATAACAATGTGAAGGTAGCCCCCGCCAGTGCCCTTTGTATAACTTTATTATGCTTCCAGCTCCAGATTTATGCTTAGCTGCGTGCAGGCGTCATGCACTGAAAATAGCAGATCTACAAGCTGTTGCGAGCTTGTAAATCCGCTATTTTCGGTGCGCAACCCAAATATAGATCAGGTTAAGTGTGAGGCAGGCAGGCAGGTAGTCAGGCAGGCAGGGTTGTGGCTCGGTCAAGCAGGCCAACCTCCAGCCCAGCGTTGTGGGAGGCTTGTGGGGGCTTGGATCAGGGCCTTGCCAGGGCCCGGCCTCGGCCTCTCAGCGCTAACTGTATGTGATGTGCTCCGCATTTGGCCTGGAAGTTATTAAGCTCGCAATATTAAAGGCTGCTTCTCTAATGAGTGCGGTAATGAAGTCTGACACTTTTACTGGCACAGCAACCTGCGGGGCCAGGAGCACCCCAGGCCTCGCCTCCGAAGGAAACAGAGAGGGAGGGAGAGAGAGAGAGAGAGAGGGAAGAGAGAAGAGAACACACACAAACACAACATAAGCAGTCTAGTCAGAGACAGTTGCGGCGAAATATGTAGTTTTTTGTTTTTTATTGTGGCGGCTAATTTTATTAGCCTGCCATTGTGTCCAGGGCTGCATTGTTTAAAACAAACAATGCACAAAGCGGGTGCCTGTTTGAGGTCAGACGATGGACCCAGACCACAGTGGGCTGCCTCTGTCTTTAAAAAGACCACGGTGGGCCTACTGGGCTGCTTTGGCAGTCAATGGTGTGGTTCGAGAATGGGCTTTTCAGGCCCGCCCCCCTGTTGCCATACGTTATGGTTAATGAAACTGGCCTACAAGGCAGTGATATACAAGGTGAAAACTGCTTAATGAGATAGCACAAGTGGGGCTGTTGGTCATATCACAGCAGGCACTGATCACTCTGCCGATCTCCCGTGAAAGCGAACATCTGTCGAAAAGGACCGCGCTCTGTGTTTGTGTGTGTGTGTGTGCGTGTGTTGAGGCCCACAGGGCTGACCGTCTGTCGGCACCACTGAGATCGGGCTCATAAAAAGAGCCAGTATCACCACGCTCTGCCTCCCCCAACACCTACATCAACACCGCCCCGTGGCCTCGTTCAAACAACCCCCGTCGCATTCCTCTCGCTCGCCCCGAAACAAATTCGAAATGAACTCCTCGTTTCCTCGTCTTAATAAATCACACGGGCCCTCAACCCCCGGGCTTCTCTCTCTTTGACTTCTCTTTTATTTTTTTCACTCTCTCTCTCTCTCTTCATCCCCAAAACGTTCTCTCTCTCATTCTCTCTCTCCGGGGCTAAGATTGATTGCTGTCTTCGCTTGGACCCCGTGCTTGTTTATGCGAGACGGTAACCACAGAACGCCTCACGCCGTTGGCCCAAAAAGGGTCGGGGGTATTTTTATGTCTCTCTCTCTCTCTCTCTCTCTCTCTCTCTGTTTGAATGCGTAGCGGAGTGAACGTGTGGAGGAAACAGCTTTTATCACTTACAGCACTCTCACAATAGGTCTCGAAACCATGTGTGTTTGGGTGCAAAAAGGAAAAAGGGAGTTTGGGGTGTGAAATTGTCTGCGTGTGTGTGCGCAAGGGCCGAGAAAGATCTCTCATCTGTGGAGAGGCCTGAGATTGTTCTTAAAAGAGCCTCGATGTCCACACCTATTTATCAGGCGTGTAGATCGCTGCAGAGCTTCCTGGTTTGGGCCCAGATGAAATGCAGGGGAACGAGAACAGAAAGCCCTCCTCGCTTTCTCTCAGCACAGAGCTTGTCGCTCTGAGCTCGTCCACCATCACCCCCTCTCTTACTCTCGCTCTGTTTCCACCTCGTCCGCATCACAGAGTGAACTCATTGTCCATTTGTTTTAGAGCGGCAACCTGCTAAACACATTTGCCTGCTGAAATGAATTTCCAACCGGGCCCTGATGCGATCCGAGTGGCTGCCCAGAACGCCAGGCATGTGAGGAATCTGGATCCTGGATCAAGTCTCTGTCCCCTTTTTCATGCGCGCGTGAAGACGAGGGAGGCTGCTGTGAAGTGCAGGGCGCA